>NC_054386.1:52377787-52677787 GCF_017654675.1 Xenopus laevis
AATGTTGAGCAGCGAGTCGCACAACCACACCAACGTGCCTAGGCCACCAGCTCTCTTCCTCTCTCTGTCGGCAAACCATGTCTGTGATGTCATTGACTAACGTTGTACCCCCGGACCGGCAGAAGCTGTTACTTGCCGGCAAGAGGGAGGGAGAATTTGAGGGAGGTGACAGGGGAAGGAGGTGAGGGATGAATGGATTCCACCTGCGCTGGGCAAGGATTAATAAATTATTAAATTAGCAAAATAAAAAAATAAATAAAAAGAAAATCCCTTTAAAAGTGCGCCCCTCAATGATTGCACCCTTGGCAGCCGCCTACTCTGCCTACCCCTAGTTCTGTCCCTGACACTACACATTCAACAACCACAGCCCCAACCCAGATCATTTAACTGGCACTTTCCTGCATATCTTTACAACAATGACTTCAAAAAATATATAAAAACCCCCTGGGCCAACTATGTAGATGATAATCTCACCCACTGGGACAATCCAAATCTCTTGTGGGCAGCAGCTAAACCGGTATTACGGGACTATATCACCACATACTTGGCACACTGAAGAAAACAATATAATGCTAAATATAATACCCTACAAAAGGAACTCATGCAAACATACACCATATTCAAAACCACTAGCACAAAAGAGTCACACAAGAAATACAAAGAAACCAAAAACTTTTTAAATGTCCTGTTAACAGAAAAAGCACAATTAAGCCTCGACCACATGCGTAACAGATACAAAACAGGTAAATTACTAGAAAAAATCATCAAACATCAGACCCCACAAACTTACATTCATATACTCCAGGGTAGCCAGGGATGGATCATATCTTCCATACAAATTACCAAAACAATGGCACAATATTTTCAAACTTTCTATGCCTCAGAGACTGACAAGTAAACTTTGGAGAAGCCGCACACCACACACTCCCAGAGACTCACAACACCGAAGAGGGAATCACATTTCTGTGAGGCGCAAACTTGCCAATACTGACCATAGAGGAAAGGAAAACGCTTGATGCACCAATAATTGAAGGTGAAATCTCACAAACAATGAAAACCCTTAAATTAGGCAAGTCCCCAGGCCCAGATGGCTTTAGCGCTGAATTTTACAAAGTCCTATCGCCATACATCACCACAACACTCCAAACACTCTTCATCAACACTCTCCAAGGTCTTCCATTATGGCCAGAAGCAAATGAAGCCCAAATAATTCTCCTCCCAAAAAAAACATCTTTCTCTTAAATCAAGATTTAAATCTACTTTCAAAAATCGTGGCAGACAGATTACAACGATTCTTACCTAGAATATTGTCTCCAATTCAGCTAGGCTTTAAAAAAAGGTAAACACTCAGTGAAAGCCACCCGCCAGATCCTAGCCTCTATATATACAATTGTAGGGATATGAAAATTTAGACACCCTCACATATTATTGACAGGCGCATCCCTAGTAATATGGACATATATGGGTCCGAATGGGGACCTTGTGCTTATGTAACCCCTGTAGTTCTCACAGTGTACGCTAGATGGCACTGTGCTGTAGTATAAAGGTCTTGGGAATCATGTGGTCTGGGTCCATTACTTTAGCCCAACCAAGCAGACTGGAAGAGAATGGGTAGTGTGATCCTAGGACCAGTAGCACAAGTAAAGTGATAGCATACTCTTTTATAGGTCACTCTAGGAGTGATAGAGAGATTAGTTAAGCAGCTCAAGGCTCCAACAAGGATATTAGAGCGATTAAGATCCCAGGGTATTACTGACCCAGAGTAGGGACAAAGTGTTGAGACTAGGGATGATAGGAATTCCCCTAGCTGTCACTTAAAGAGATCCTGAAAACTGGGCCATACTGAAAACTGGGCCATACCTCTCTCTGCTATGTCCCTGGCCTGCAGGGATTCAGCCTATACTGTTACTGTGAGTATATGCTACCTTTGTGCTATCTGTGTTCTAAGCTCCATTGTGGATTTGTCCTATTGTAAATAAATACTGTTCTTGGTTAAGCATAAAAGTACCTCTGGTGCCCAATTCTTGTGCATTGGCACACGGTTACAGTTCCACTACACCCTGCCTCCACCCGCTGCGAGGGCTTACTCCTGTGTAAAGAGAGTCTCATTTGTGGTTTCACACCACATGGAAAGTAGCTAAAACTGACCACAGTAGTGTCAGTTTACTACAGCACTATACAGAATTTATACACAACATAGAAAAACATAAACATGGAATAATAGTAAATCTAGACACAGAAAAAGCATTTGATAGGATATATCACACCCACCTTCTCAGATTACTTAAATTTCAACACTTTTGTCACCAATTATTGAAACTCTTTTGTAACCTATACACTTACCCATCAGCTTTTCTCACAGTGAATAACAAATTCCGATAGATTCCCTATGAGAAAAGGGACCAGACAAGGCTGTCCTTTGTCCTCTCTTCTTTAACATAGCATTAGACTCATTACTTTGGCACCTGACCCAAAACCACACATTTCAAGGCCTTACCTAGGGCCGCCATCAGGGGGGCACAGGGGGGACAGTTGTCCCGGGCCTGCAGGTATTTGTGTATAAGGGGGCAGGCCATGCTTCACTTACTTTACTAGCCGGGCCCCCCTGCTGTCAGCATGCTGAAATCTTTAGAAAAGAGCACAGGAGCTCTGGTGCATATATGTTCAGTCTCCGTTTTAGTCACGGTAAAGCTGTACAGGGATTGGATAGGTGAAGTAGGATCTTCCCCTTCAGCTTATCCAATCCCAATGCAGCTTTACCGGGACTTAAACTAAATCAACAAATGAGGATACAGAGAACTGAATAGCGGAAAAATTATGCACGTATGGGATTTCCAGTCTTCTCTTCTGATGCTTGTAGCACTCTGACAGCAGGAGTGCCTGACTTATCAAGTAAGTGAAACATGGCCGGGGCCAACTTAGCTCTGGCAAGCAATTTTTTTTTTAAATTTTGGGGGTTCTATCCACCATTATTTTTAAACTTAAAGGAGGGTCCACCAGTGGATTTTAATAACTTGTGGGGGGCCGAGGCCATCAATATTTTTTTTTACTTGCAGGGGGTCCCTGATCACCAATGACTTTTTATAACATATGTGTTTGGAGGGGTGGCCACCAATGGCTTTTTATAACTTAGGGGGGTTTAATGGGGTTTTAGCTCTGTCTGTGTGGGGTGGGCGAGATATTGGGTGGGGCTTGGGGGTGGGTGGGACCAGGGGGCCCAGAAAATGTTGCCGTACAGGGCCCCATGATTTCTGAAGGCGACTCTGGCCTTACCATAGGACAAACACAGTACAAAATAATAGCATTTGCAGATGATATCTTCCTACTTATAAACCAATCAAATCGTGACATCCCTGTAATCATGGAAACTATCAATAGATACAGTGCCATCTTCTCAGGTTTAAAAATAAACTATGATAAATCAGAAGCCATTAAACACACCACACGGACACAAGACATCCCCTTCAAAAAAGCACACCACCACATTACCTATTTAGGCATTAAATTCACAAACTATCACAAGGATACATAAGTCAAACCATATCCAATATCCGGAATGACCTAGCCAACTGGAAGACACTAAGGGGCAGATTTATCAAGGGTCGAATTGCAAATTTGAATTGTTAAATTCAAATTTCAAGTTTATTTTAGTGTAATTCAATAGTCCAAATTCGATTTGAATTTTAAAAAAATGTACTGTCACTTTAGGAATTCTAATTTGACTATACACCATCTACAACCTGCCAAATTGTTGTTTTAGCCTATAATAAATAATTTTTTTGGGTGAAAAACCTTGAATCAAATTCAATTTGAATTCGATTTGAATTTGCAGCTCGATCCTATTCACCCATTTTTAAAAAATTTAATTTTTTAAATAAATTTCGATTGGTCTTTTTTTTCGAATTTTTGAGTTTTTGGGTGTTGATGGGAGTTTTTAGAAACTCCCATAAACTCTAAATTCGACCCTTAATAAATCTGCCCCTAAGTCTCTAATTTTTGGAAGAGCATACCTTATCAAAATGGTATACTGTACTTTCCCAAATTGTTATACAAATCCAGATGTTACCTTACTATTTAAAATAATCAGACCAAAAATTAATAAACAAAATATTCAGAAATTTTATCTGGGGGGGAAACCACGGATTGCGCTGTTCAAACTCCAATACCCCATATGTGAGAGTATACAATGCAGCATCTTTGTTGCGCCATACTGGTTATACAAAACTGATACATAGAGCAACATGGACCGAGACTAGAGTATAAAATTATGGGAACCACATACTTGAACCCCTTGATTCATGTTCCACCTAAGGAAGATACACAAAGACAAAAAGCTAACCCTTTATTCATAAATACATACAAAGCCTGGATGAATGTTCGCTACAGATGGAAAGCCAATTTCTTTCATTATGTTTACCATGGACTGGCAACAAAGATTTTTCAAGTGGCCTACTATCAAACGTCTTTAACAATTGGCGCAAAGAAGCATCTATTGCATCAGAAATATACTTACCAAAAACCTAACTGTTATGACACATTAAGAAGCCTCTGCCAAATTTCCATCCCTCTGTGGTAAATATTTCTATTACCTTCAAGCTTCTCACTATGCGAGAGATGTTCTGTGCAGGATGACAGATCAGGATCTTTCTAATCCTCTAAACCATATATGGAAAGGAGCCAACACCTTACACTCCTTATATTCACAAACTCATTAAGGTAAACCCAGATCCATTGACAAATGAAACTCCCTTTGGAAAATGATCAGAAGCTACACCAATCATCACTACAGCTGATGTCATTAAACTTCACTCCCATTCTATGTGAATAATAACATCTAGTCAATACCAGATCATGGACATACAACTGTTACATCAATCATACTTGACCCCCCCTAAAGAGATATAAAATGGGCATATTACCCAACTCAACATGCCTAAGATGCTCAGGAACAGAAGCCTCATTAATACACTGTATATGGGCTTGCTCAATTATTAACGCATTTTGGCAAGAAGTGTACAAATATTAGCATTTATTAACCAAACAAACGTTCAAGCCTAACATGGAATGGGCCCTATTTAGCAAAATCAGGGGTATGCAGCAAGTATCTAAAGCTAACAGAGCATTAGCAGAAAGATGAGCTGCGGCAACCAGAAAAGCTATGTTGCAGGAATGGCTTTCCCCTACCCCACCATCTATGAACCTGGTTAAGAATAAATTTGAATAAATTGCATTTTCTGTTCCACATAGACTGGTTGGAAGCCTCCCTAAATAAAACTGTCCAAACTGATAGGTTTTTCGACACTTGGACCACATGTATTTTAAACCTCCCACCTGATATCAGATAGCTCTCAATATCCACCTTCCATTACACCCCGTGGTATGAATTAGAATGCCTACAAGGCACTAATCCATTAATCTTAGCCACAATAACTTCAATATAAGTTCACCAACGTATGGGTGATTATGGATGTCTAGGATAAACAACAGGCATGTTAGATTATAGTTTAACTATTTTGTTAGTTCTGTTATTACTGTTTAAAAAAAAAAAAGAAATGAATCTCCAGCACCTACTTGATTTAGGTGTGGGTGTAACTATGGAAGTGTGAATACTGCCACCCCATCCTAACAGACTTTAGATTTCACCTAAAGTACTTTCCATATGTTCATGTAATATGTATGTTGAAAAAAACAAACACCTTTTATATAAATAAATACTTTATTAGATATGCATTTATATACAATATCTTTTTTTTTTAATTCAGGCATGGTTTATTGAACTCAATAGTACAAGTCACGCAATTACATAGCATATCATTGCATTATCACTTTTGGTTATACAATAAAGCAAAAGGGCACATTCTGTTATATGAGACAATACTTCACTTCAGATGCATCATAAGTTAATCAAAATTACGATACATTTCAGTGTTCACCATCTTCCAGAAAAGATCAATAACTCCCTAGTCCTGCACCCATTCCAGCCACTTATCCCAAATTTTATGGAATTTCTTAGTGCTGCCTCTTTTTTTATATACCAAGGTCTCTAGATTACAGAGTACTCTAACTTCCTGTTTCCAATATGCAGAGGATTCCTCGTGATGAGCTTCCTGGCTAAGAATAGACATTCTTTAATGAAAAGTCCCTGCAGGAATGTAAAGGTATCATTGAGGCCTATACCAAGAAACAAGTGCTCGCTGTTCTTGAAAGTTTGTTCTCCATAACTACATCTAGAATGTCAAGAATCTCTGACCAGTGTGATGCTAGGGCCGTGCACTCCCAAATCATGTGGGTAAGAGAAGCATTGTGAGCATGGCATCTGGGACATTCCCAAGAAGAAAAAATATGGTGTAATTTAGTCGGGTAATAGTATGCCCTGTGAATCAGATATAGTTGTATCATTCTGTTTCTATAATTAATGGAGACCGCAAGAGGAGAGGCCAGCAGCTCTTCCCACTCTTCGTCTTCTAGCACCCCAATCTCTCTCTCTCACTTCTCTTTAAGGGACACTAGGGGTTTATTGAAAAGTGTAGTATGTAAACCTGCATACAGTTTTGTGAGACCTTTTGTGGAGCCCTGTGATATATAGTCAACCACACTGTATTGGGCTAACTGAATTGTCTGCTGACTGTTCTGTTGTTTCAATTTCCGTTCTATTTGAGTGTACCGTAACCATTGGTGGTTTGTCTTGCAGTGCACCAAAGGGGACCATTGTACCCTCCTGCCAGACCTCCCTTGTAGAATGGATCCCACATCTTGCCCATATATGGTTTTTACCCATCTTAGCAATACTTGGAAACCAATAGTCCCATGATGGTGTCTGAGGTAATATTTTATTAATCATTGCAATTTGTGAAGCTTTCCTCCAAATTGTGCGCATGAACATAAAAACCTGATTAGGGTATTTTATTACCTGCGGTTTTTTAATGAGAAGCCACTGGAATGGGGAAACTGAACCACCCAATAGTATCCAATGCAATTGGTAAAGAGTCTGGTGGTGCGACCCTTCAAACCACACCACAAGGTGGCTTAGCTGAGCTGCTAAGTAGTACAGGAAGATATTTGGGAAGGATACACCACCTTGGAATTTATCTCTAGTTAACGTACTCAAACTCAATCTTGAGCGGGTGCCCGCCCATATCAGTTGCCTAAAGCTAGAGTCAATTTTTGTAAAAAAATGTTTTTTTGATCCAAATAGGGATGTGAAGAAGGTCATAGGTCAATTTAGGAAGAAAAATTATCTTTATGAGCTGTATTCTACCCATTGGGCTTAACATCAGAGATTCCCACGCTTTAATTTCCTTTTCCACAATCTCCAACAGAGGCAGAACATTTGAACTGAAAACCAGCAAAACTTTTCTCCACCTTTAACACTCTCCTTTCCCCTTCTCCACCCCCTCCATGCACATCTGTCTCTGCTCAAGATATTGCTGAGCACTTCAAAAACAAAATTGACACTATCAGAAGGGACATTACACTACTCAACCCCCCTAGACTTCCACCACCATCCCTCCACACTGCCCAGTCTCTCCTGTGCTCCTTCACCCCTGTCACTGATGAGGAAGTCTCAAAGCTTCTGGCCTCTTCTCACCTTACCACCTGCCCGCTTGATCCAATTCCCTCGAAACTTCTCCGCAATACCAATCCTTGTCTAATCAAAGCCTTAACTCACCTATTTAATCTTTCGCTCTCAACTGGACTGTTTCCTTCTCAACTAAAACATGCTCTTGTCACCCCCATTCTGAAAAGACCCTCTCTTGATCCCTCCAATCTTGACTACCTCCGACCTATCTCTCTGCTACCTTTCATCTCTAAACTACTTGAGCGCCTAGTCTACAACTGACTTACCTCATTCCTCTCTGACAATAACCTGCTGGACCCCCTACAATCTGGTTTTAAGCCACAACACTCCACGGAAACTGCCCTGACTCGACTAACTAATGACCTTTTAGCCGCTAAAGCCAACAATCATTTCTCACTACTAATACTGCTTGACCTCTCAGCCGCATTTGACACTGTAGATCACCCTCTCCTCCTCCAGTCCCTCCAGTCGCTTGGCCTTCGTGACACAGCCCTGTCCTGGTTCTCTTCTTACATCACCAATCGTTCCTTCAGTGTCTCCTACAATGGAGTATCATCTTCTCCCCTACCTCTTTCTGTTGGAGTTCCTCAAGGCTCTGTCCTGGGACCATTACTATTCTCCCTCTATACTTCCTCCCTTGGCAAATTAATAAATTCGTATGGTTTCCACTACCACCTCTATGCTGACGATACTCAGATCTATCTCTCATCTCCTGATCTCAACCCAGAACTCCTAACTCGCGTCTCCTCCTGCCTGTCCGCTATCTCTACCTGGATGTCGCAACGCTACCTTAAATTAAACCTCTCTAAAACTGAAATGGTTCTCTTTCCTCCAAGAAACACCAGTAGCATCCCCGAAGTATCCATCATAGTTAACAATTCCACTATCACCCCCTCTCCCCAGGCCCGGTGCCTTGGGGTTATCCTAGATTCTGCCCTGTCATTCACTCCTCATATCCAGTCACTTATTAAATCATGTCACTTCCACCTAAGGAACATATCCAAAATACGAACATTTATCACCCAAGACGCTGCCAAAATTCTTATTCACTCTCTCATCATATCGCGTCTAGACTACTGTAACTCTCTTTTAATTGGCCTCCCCCTCCAGAGACTGTCACCTCTCCAGTCCATAATGAACACTGCTGCGAGGCTCATACACCTCAGCAACCGCTCATCCTCTGCCTCGCCATTCTGTCAATCCCTGCACTGGCTTCCGTTACCTTTCAGAATCAAATTCAAATTAATGACACTGACTTTCAAAGCACTTCACAACTCTGCTCCACCCTACATCTCTGAACTCATCTCTATATACTCACCCACTCGCTTACTACGCTCCTCTACTGACCTGCTCCTCAACTCTTCTCTCATTACCTCCTCACATGCTCGCATTCAAGACTTTGGAAGGGCTGCACCCCTCCTCTGGAACGCTCTCCCACGATCTGTCCGACTTTCTCCCAACCTTTCTGCTTTCAAAAAATCTCTGAAAACGCACTTCTTTCGAGAAGCCTACCCTCACTCTGCTTAACTACCAAACGCAACACCACATACAACACCACATTTCTCACCCATTTACTTCGATCTTGCCCACTCCCACACCTTGTGTATTACTCCCTTCCCTTTAGACTGTATGCCTATGCATAGGGCCTTCCTCACCTCTTTGTACCTGTATTGATTGTGATGTTTGTTACTCCATATATTCTATGTATGTAATTCATGTGATGTAGTTGTATAATCACAGTTACTTTACAGTGCTACGCAATATGTTGGCGCTATATAAATACATGTTAATAATAATAATAATAGTCAGAGATGGGCAACTTAATCACCACTCCCAGATAAGTAAACTGATTAACTATTGGAAAAGGAGAGTTTACCAATCCCCTTTGCGCGTTTGTACCATCTACTATCGTTATGCTAGATTTCGCTAAAATAGAAGAGGGGAATGGTGGTTAGCACAGCTTTTCCAAATGATATGCATCCAATTCCTTAATAGTTGCTCTGTGCTGCAACTGCTGAAAAAGATCCAAGTATAGGAGAAGGAAGAGGAAGAGGAACTCCAGCAGTATTACCGCAAACACCTTTTTATTCTAGGCAGTGGTAAACACAACATGTTTCGGGTTCAATACCCTTTATCAAGTGAATGATTTCACTAGTTTCGCTACACTGGTGTCCAGCCCGGAGAGGTGGGCAAATTTTGTTTGAGAGTGGTACATAAGTCGTATCCAATTGCTATATGAAGGGCCAAAATTGAAATGCTCTAAGATGGACCATAAGTAGGGCCATTCGACTGTGTCAAATGCCTTTGTAATGTCCAACACAGCCACCGCCCTCTGGCCGGAGTTGTCATGAAATTTTGGTTAACCGCACACCAACACCACCCTTCAAATATTAATCACCTGGTGCACAATGATAGAGGCTTCGGCCACCTCAAAATTCCATAGAAAAGACTTTCACTGGCACACAGGATTTTTAGCTGCAGGGCAAGCCCTTGCAATTTTTTAATGCAGTGCAGGTGCAACGTTTCGGGGCCAAGCCCCTTTGTCAAGCCTTTGTCAAGGGCTTGCCCTGCAGCTAAAAATCCTGTGTGCCA
The DNA here is from genome assembly GCF_017654675.1 of Xenopus laevis. Classification (NCBI taxonomy): domain Eukaryota; kingdom Metazoa; phylum Chordata; class Amphibia; order Anura; family Pipidae; genus Xenopus; species Xenopus laevis. The sequence continues at coordinate 52,387,959 of NC_054386.1, forward strand.
GTGAAAGTCTTTTCTACGGAGTTGTCATGTACAGCAGCCAAGCTTAGTAAAGCCTTCTAATATTCAGAGCAGTTGACTTCCCCTGCATTGATCCTCTGCAATTACTGTATGAATGACCTTATTTATTCTATTTGCTAAGACTTTCGCCAATATTTTGATATCAGTTGGGAGTAGAGATATTGGCCTATAGGCATCCATATGCGTGGGGTCTTTGCTGGGCTTATATATATATACTCGAGTATAAGCCGAGTTTTTCAGCTTCCAAAATGTGCTGAAAAAGTCTACCTTGGCTTATACTCGAGTCAGAGGGCAGTAGCTGAGATTGCAGTCACTTTTAATCATTCCTATACCAACAGTTTGCTTGGGGAGAGACTGCAATATCACACAGCACCATCTGTTGGTTATATGAAAGAATAACAGTGATTGCAATATCACACAGCGCCCTCTGTTGGTTATATGAAAGATTAACAGTGACTGCAATATCACACAGCGCCCTCTGTTGGATATATGAAAGAATAACAGTGACTGCAATATCACACAGCGCCCTCTGTTGGTTATATGAAAGAATAACAGTGATGGCAATATCACACAGCACCCTCTGCACATGGTAGTGGGACAGTGTGACAATGCACACAGTAATCCGTTTGGCAATTCTCTGTCACCATCAACTTTGCAAAGAAATCCGGTTGATCGCTGGGGGGGTCACTTTGGCGGAATGTGCGCTGCTGGGAGACAGGGCTGTAGTTGTGTCTAGGCTTATACTCGAGTCAATAAGTTTTCCTAGTTTCGTAGGTAAAATTAGGTACCTTGGCTTATACTCGGGTCAGCTTATACTCGAGTATATACGGTATGTAATAAACTACAGAGGCCTCATACAGGGAAGGAGGAAGGTGTCCCTCTTGGAAAGCATACTGCAGCATTTGTAGTAAGTAGGGGCCAATGATCTCTTTAAACCTTTTATAAAATTCTATTTGGAGGCCATCAGGTCCCAATGCTTTCCAGCCAGGAAAATAATCTATGGCATTATACAACTCCCTCAAGGTTATCGCTTCTTCTAACTGGGAGTAAAGAATGACCCATAAATCGCACTACCCCATTTATTATTCCATAAATCCCATGAACAAAAAGGTAAAACCTTTATTGGTATGTATTAAAATGACACCAAGGGTGAAAACCAAAATGATTAAAATTACAATAAGGAGGAGCACATTGTTTGCTGAATTGTGTAGTATGCCCCAGATGCTTAGGGATTGATCGTGTTCAAAACTGATAAGATCCTATAAGAAGCATCATAGTGGGGGTTAACTACATTAAGTTCTGTGAGTTAGAGCAAAGGGCCCATAGTAATAGCACTCAGTTCCCCAAAGGGTTAATTAACTGATGAGTGCGAAATAATACAAGTTACAACTGCTTGTTAGATAGAATTGAAATGTGGGCATCATTTGGATAAGCCCAGAGCAATTTCTGAAGCAACCCTCATGAGACAGGAAATGTGCAGTTTAAAACCCTGCCTATGGAGATTCAGTTGTCAGCTCTGCATTCTATCAAAGTTAACCACTATGGTGCCATTCATCCACCCACCCTTGACGCAGCCCCAGATGTACTGTGTAGTCAACGGTGAGGTATATTTCAGGATAAGTAACTTAAATTACAGCAAATAGTCTACCTGCCTAATTGAGCTAAAAAAAGTAACCAGCGCCTGACGGGCGTTTCGCTCACTCAGCGAGCTTTGTCAAAGGCAATCTGCGGCGCGAAGAGGAGTGCGTCTATATATAGATACGGAATGTCCGTTACTATTCAAATGAACCAATGCGCAAGAGTTTGAGGAGATGTGGGGAGGAGCAAGTATGACTCATTCAATGTCCCCGTGTTCGTAGCTCTTAGCTAATTCATGGACAAAGTATCTATTGCATCATTGATAGTACTTGAGGGAAATTAATCTGTGACATAGTAACTTTTTTGTCCCACTTCATTAAATAAGTTATAATGTAGCAAATAGTGGGAAAGTGGTTATGTAATTGAAGTATTGATAGCCATATATGGCTCATTGTTTATGATTTAAACCATTATCATTAGACCATATGTAGTGGCTCATCAGTCATACATCAGGGATACTAGTGATTTTTTGACCACATTAACAAGTGTTTCACAAGATACTGAAGGGGTCTGGTTGGTGACTCTGGATGTGGAGAGTCTCTACACCTCCAACCCACATGATGGGGGTGTGGAGGCTGTTGCATCCGAGTAAGTTAAGGATGACTCCATGGATGGTTCTCAGAAATTTTTTTTTTACAATGTTTGGAATTACTTTTGCATAATAATTATTTCCAATTTGAGAACGATTTTTATATGCAAATACGAGGCACGGCGATGGGGTCCAATGTGGCCCCCGCATACGCAAACATTTTCATGAACCAATTCGAAACTAAGTTTGTATATGGTAATGAATTGTTTAAAATACATTGTAAAAAATGGTTACGTTATATAGATGACGTGTTTGCGTTGTGAGCGGGCCCATATTGGACTCTCGAGATGTTTGTGCAGGAAATAAATAATGCTCTACCTTTCATAAAATTTTCCCTGAATGCCCATCTGGAGGAGATCCCGTTTTTAGATACCAGGGTCTATAAGCAAGGTGGATGCTTAATAACAGATTTGTATGTAAAATCCACGGACCGAAATTTATTGTTACATTATCGATCCTTTCATCCGCCACAACTAAAGAGAGCATTACCCAAATCCCAATTAAGTAGAGTAAAGCGAATAGTAGCTTCAAGTGAGATAGTAGATAAGAGATTGACGGAAATGTGTAACAAATTTCGTGAGAGGGAATATCCAGACAATCTCCTAAATAGACAACTAGAGGAAATAAAAAGCAAGGAAAGATCAGAGATGCTAAAAGGGAAAGAAAAGAATAGGAAAAACCATGTCACATTTGTAACACAATATAACACTATAAAACAGGTTGCTAACATTTAACGACGACACTGGCCACTAGTTAAGGATAACTTACCCCAAGTAACGGCATTTGACAGACCCCCAGTTATAGCCTATAAGAAAGGGAGGTCACTTGGTTCAATGCTAGTGCATTCAGTAATGTAAACAAAAGAATATGGAAATTAGGGGGAAAGTAGGATCCTATCCTTGTCTTAATTGCAATTGTTGCTCTAATGTACAAGTGGGGGAAAATGTTTTTCACCCCAGAAAGGGTAACCCCATAAAAATAAGAGGCCGTTATTCTTGTGGTTCCACGTACGCAGTGTACGTCATCAAATGTCCATGTGGACTAGCATACATGGGGCAAACCAAGAGAACGGTCCGTGAACGGATACGTGAGCACAAATCTGTGATTAAGACAGGAAAAAAAGATCAAGCAGTGGCCGGGCACTTTATTGAGCATGCTCATAGAGTCAATCAGTTAAAATTTCAGATTATAGAGACCATTGAGCCTAAGCATCGGGGAGGGGACAGGCTAAAGGAGCTATTATATAAGGAGGCATATTGGATTAGAAAACTTGAAACCATGGAACCAGGGGGTCTAAATAAAGAATATGATTTGAGTCATTTTCCGATTATTTTAATATTGCCCTGATTTGTTTTTATACTGATTTTATGTATTCTATTATCTTTTTATGTCTTACAGATAATTTCACATTAGACATTTGGTCCGCTTCAAATTGATATTGTGCACTGGTGTTGTGTATTGTTTTAGCTACATGTTGTTACTTGAAAAATAATTATTTAATGATTGGTCCATGTTATTTGAATTAGTTTGCACAAATGACCACTAGATGGTGTGTGAGAGTATAAGTAGCACTATTGAATCACATGTTGGTTAGCTTGATAAAAGACCAGTTGGTCTGAAACGTTGCTGTAATGCCCTTGGTCCAATAAAGGCCGTTTTATCTTAAACAGTGGGTGCTGGACTAATTCTTCCAAACCAATCTTAATCATATTACTGCCAGAATCGTATCGTTATTATAGGCTAAATCATTAGAATTATGAGTGAATCCTGGATATTTCAAATAAAAATATTCATGGTGATATTCTCGTTCAGGCCATCAGGGCCCATAGCGTTCATATTAAAAATACATTCGCTTTCTTTTGCCAGAAGGGACAATTCCAGATCCCCCCCTCTAGTTTTTGCTAGTGTGATTGTGATGTTCCAAAAAATGTCGACTCACTGGGGGTAATTTCCTTTCTGATTTGATTCATTCAAGTGCGTTGTCAATACTTGACACATGTTCTAGTATCCTTTTCTTTAGAGCCCGACTCGTTTTGCTGATATATATTTTACCGCAGGGACAGGTCAGCATGTAGACTACACAATCTGTATTTGCAAGTAAAACTTTGGGTAATATTGTGTCGTTTGCCAAATCTGTCGAAAACAAGATGCCAAGATCCATAATCTTGGCATCAAAGATTGCCTTTGACAAAGCTCGCTGAGCGAGCAAAATGGCTGGTTACTTTTTTTAGCTCAATTAGGCAGGTAGACTATTTGCTGTAATTTAAGTTACTTATCCTGAAATATACCTCACCGTTGACTACACAGTACATCTGGGGGTGCATCAAGGGTGGGTGGATGAATGGCATCATAGTGGTTAACTTTGATAGAATGCAGCGCTGACAACTGAATCTCCATAGGCAGGGTTTTAAACTGCACATTTCCTGTCTCATAAGGGTTGCTTCAGAAATTGCTCTGGGCTTATACAAATGATGCCCACATTTTACCTTTTTGTTCATGGGATTTATGGAATAATAAATGGGGTGGTGCAATTTTTGGGTCATTCTTTACTCTCTATAGAACATTTATCATATAATACTTGACCCTGCACACCATTTACTTGGTTTCTTGATCGGTGGAAGGTGCTTTGTACTCCACTCTTTTTGCATTATTATTCTTCTAACTGGGTCCTGTCAGCATTGGACAGCTGAGGCAACCTTAGGCTAGTTAAAAAGTTCTCCTTTTCCTCTGCCGTTATGCATTATTAGACTTGTAAATTTCAGTGTAATATGAGATCAGTAGTTCCTGTATTTCTTCAGGTTGATTACACGTTAACCCTTGCTGATTCTTAATTTCTGTTATTACTGGCATAGGATTGTCGGCTCTAGATACATACACTAAGAGTTTACCTACCTGTCAGGCTTACCAGTATTATCCAGTCGTAGAAGGAGCTGGAGCTGTAGATATTGAACCCACAAGCGCCTCACACAACCGCTACCCACCTGGAGTGGAACAGGGAGCAGGGTTGTGGAGAGTAGCAAATGAGACGATCAAGCGAAGTACAAAAGGATTAGGCAAAGTCGTGGTCAGGAGGTCCGAGGTCAGAAGGCAGGCAGCGAGATTCGTAAACGATGAGACAGGCCGAAGAGTTGAGACAGGCAGCAGAAATCGTAGTCCAGGTACAGGCAAGGGTGGACAATAGGGATGTAGCGAACTGCCGATTTGGTGTTCGCGAACGCCGTTCGCGAACACCGGCAAAAAATGCGAACGTTCGCGAACAGTTCACGAACTTCGAACACCCGCTAAAATCGTTCGATTCGAACGTTCGAAGGATTTTTCATTCGAATCGAACGTTCGAATCGAACGTTCGAATCGAACGTTCGAATGGAAATCGTTCGAACGAATGGAAATCGTTCGAACGATTTCCATTCGTTCGAACGATTTCCATTCGTTCGAACGATTTCCATTCGTTCGAACGATTAAAATCCTTTGAACGTTCGATTCGAATGAAAATCCTTCGATCGAACGATTAAAATCCTTCGAACGTTCGATTCGAATGGAAATCGTTCGAACGAATGGAAATCGTTCGATTTTAGCGGTCGAATGGTCGAACGATTTGTATTCGAATCGAACGCGAACTCAAAATGCGAACGTTCCCAAACGTTCGCGAACAAGAGTATAGGACGCTAGGGTTTCAGTAAAATAACCTTATAACCAGGCAATGCATCTCAGTCTGGATTTGGTTTAAGTATTGTTACTTTGGCGCCAAACTGGCGTCCTTGCGCTGGCGTCGCGGAACTGACGCCAGCACGTCCGTCTTAGGCATTTTTGCCTGCGTCCTTGCGCCAGCGACCGTCGCCGGCACCTTCGCGTCCGCGACCGTCGCCCCGCATTAGCGCGCCCGCGCCGAACAGGACGCATGCGTAATTTCTCACATTGCCCCCCATCAAGGAGCGGCCTCAGGACGCGACAACCAGAAGGCTTACCAGGGTAAGTTCCATGGAATTTCTCCAGCAACTCCGGAGCGTGGATGTTAGAAGCTGGTTCCCAAGAATTTTCTTCCGGGCCGTAACCCTTCCATCTTACCAGGTACTGGAGACGCTTGCCTTTTAATCTGGAATCTAGGATCTCCTCAACCCCAAATTCTTCTTGACCATCGACCACCACAGGAAGCGGAGGAGGAGCCGTACGCCCAGGAAATCGAAACGTTGAGGCCGGTTTCAGAAGTGCAGCATGAAACACTGGATGGATGTGCCAAGATGCTGGAAGTTTAAGCTGGAAAGCCACAGGATTGACCTGACGAATAATAGGAAAGGGACCCAAGAACATTGACCCAACTTCCTACTGGGAGAAGAGAGCTTAAGGTTAACAGTTGACAACCATACACAGTCACCCACCTTGAACTCTGGGTCACCTCTCCGTCTCCGATTGGCATAAGTCTTGAAATTTTGTTGAGCCTTCTTCATGTTTTCTTGAAGTTTTTGAAAATTATTGGACAGAAAAGTTAATCGGTCCTTGACAGCAGGAACTAAAATGTCAGTAACAATGGCAGAGGGAAAAGTTACTGGATGAAGACCATAGTTTGCGAAGAAAGGGGACTGATTGATTGAAGAATGGTGGGAATTATTATAAGCAAACTCTGCAAGAGGAAGAAGATTCACCCAATCATCTTGGAGGTACGAAGAATAACATCTCAGATATTGCTCGAGAGTCTGGTTAGTTTGCTCAGTCTGGCCATTGGACTGAGGGTGAAAAGCAGAGGAAAGGGACACCGAAATCTTGAGTGCTCCACACAACGATTTCCAAAACTGTGATGTGAATTGCGGTCCCCGATCCGACACCACCTCATCTGGAAGACCATGAAGTCTTACTACTTCCTTAATGAAGGTATCGGCCGTCTCGGAGGCAGAAGGAACGACTTGGTAACGACTTAAAATGAGCCATCTTAGTTAAACGGTCCACAAAAACAACAATGGTGGAACAATCACAGGACAATGGTAAAGGAAGGGAAACATCTGGATGGTGAAGAATTGGGCCCGAAGTGAAGAGTGTCTTCAGTTTCTCAAAAGCCCCCTGAGCCTGTGTGGACCAAAAAAAACTTTTGATTATTGCGAGTCAACTCAGTGATTGGAAGGATAACTTGAGAAAAATTCTTTATAAATTTTCTGTAAAAATTTGCAAAACCAATAAAACGTTGAACAGCTTTCTTGGAAGATGGAATTGGCCAGTTAAGAATTGCAGAAATCTTCCTGGAGTCCATCTGGATAACCTGAGGAGAAATGAAGAAACCCAAAAAGTCCACAGATGATTGTTCAAACACACATTTCTCGATCTTAGCATACAGCTGATGAGTGCGCAGACGTGCCAGGACCCTCTTTAAATGTAATCTGTGTTCTTCCAAAGAATTAGAAAAAACAAGAATATCATCTAAATAAATGATGAGGAATATATCAAGGAAGTCTCTGAAAACATCATTAACAAAATGTTGAAACGTTGCAGGGGCGTTGCAGAGACCAAAGGGCATGACCAGGTATTCAAAATGCCCGTAACAAGTACGAAAGGCCGTCTTCCATTCATCGCCTTCTCTTATTCTGACCAGATTGTAAGCGCCCCGGAGATCCAGTTTAGAAAAGATCTTATCCTCCGCCAAACGTTGAAATAGTTCAGGAATGAGAGGAAGTGGGTAACGATTTTTGACTGTGATTTTGTTCAAATCCCGGTAGTCGATGCACGGCCTTAATGAATGATCCTTCTTCTCAACAAAGAAAATCCCGGCTCCTGCTGGAGAAGAAGACTGTCTAATGAACCCTTTAGCCAGATTCTCATCTAAATAAGAACGAAGTTCCACAAGTTCAGACTCGGATAAAGGATAAACTCGTCCAAAAGGAATCTGAGCCCCAGGAAGAAGATTAATAGGGCAATCGTAGATACGATGAGGAGGTAACTTGTCAGCCCCTCTTTTATTGAAAACGTCCGAAAATTTCCAATAAACCTGAGGAAGAAGGTCAAGGATTTCAGAGGCAGGGGATAAAGAACAGACTCTATTTGAAGAGGAAATACATTGAGAAGAACAAAAATTCGAAAGAAAATTAACTTCACCGGTAGCCCAGTTGATGGATGGGTTGTGTTTCTGCAACCAGGGTAATCCCAGGATGACGGGGAATAAAGGAGAAGAGACCACATCAAAGTTCATGACTTCAGCATGCCCTTTATTCAACAAAACAAAAAGTGAGACAGTCTCTTGCACCACAGGGCCTGAGGTAATCAGAGAACCATCTGCCACACGGAGAGCTATGGGATTCTTCTTGGTCTGGAGCGGTATCTGGAACTGTAGTGCTACTCTATTGTCCAGAAAACACCCGCTGGCCCCAGAGTCAAGGATTGCTTGGCGTTCTACCCGCTTGTCTCCCCACTGCAAAGACAAAGAAACTGTCAGGAGAGGCACAGGAACATGGCAGGAGGTAAAGTCTTTTTCGAGCAACTTCTTACCCGTTGGGCGGGTCGGACAACCCCAAAGCAAATGACCTGCTTGTCCACAGTAGAGGCAGAGGTTAAGTCTGCGACGCCTGATACGCTCCTCTGGAGTTAATGCAGATCTAATGGCTCCAATTTGCATGGGCTCTGGAGCTGCACTGAAGACAGGTGGAGGCATAGCTGGAGAAAATGTAGAAGGCATTCGGACTGGAGGAGGAGCGGATGGTAACATCCAAGTCTGAGGTGGAAGGCCCGCTTTCTCAGCCTTTTCTTCCTCTCTGCATTCCCTGAGCCTCTGATCTAATTGGATAGAAAGGAGGATGAGGTCCTCCAAACTGTCAGGGATGCCAGTACGGGCTAACTCATTCTTCAGTTCGGATGAAAGTCCAAAACGATACTGATTCTTTAGTGCTGCTGGGTTCCACTCAGTATCATCCGCCCATTGCCGGAACTCCAGCGTGTAATCTTCCGCTGGACGGACCCCTTGCTTCAGGGCACGCAAGGCAGCCTCGGCGGTAGTGGCTCTGTGTGGATCATCAAAAATGACCGCCATTGCGTCGAAGAAAGAATCCACTGTGGCCAATACAGGACTGTGACGATCCATGAGACGAAAGGCCCAAGTCTGTGGTTCTCCCGTGAGGAAAGAAATAATAACCCCAACCCGGGTTTGCTCAGTAGGGTATGTGTGGGGTTTGAGTGAGAACAGCAGCTTACAGTTGCTCCTGAAGTTCCGGAACACCTTTCGGTCACCAGCAAATTTCTCCGGAAAGGCTACTTTAGGTTCGGAGATTTCGGAGGTAATAACCTGGACCTCTGTTGGAGCAGGAGGAGTTGCAGCAGACGTGGAAGGGAGTACAGCTGGCGGATGGGTTCTGATATGCTCCTGTAGCTGCGCATAGCCACTTTGCAGCTCCCAAACAGCTTGCGTGAGAGAAGACAGCTGCTGGGTTAGGACAGCAAACGGAGATGCCCCTTCAGCTGGATCCATCTTGGCCTGGTTATACTGTCAGGCTTACCAGTATTATCCAGTCGTAGAAGGAGCTGGAGCTGTAGATATTGAACCCACAAGCACCTCACACAACCGCTACCCACCTGGAGTGGAACAGGGAGCAGGGTTGTGGAGAGTAGCCAATGAGACGATCAAGCGAAGTACAAAAGGATTAGGCAAAGTCGTGGTCAGGAGGTCCGAGGTCAGAAGGCAGGCAGCGAGATTCGTAAACGATGAGACAGGCCGAAGAGTCTAAATGTGGACACAAGACCGTATTAAAATCTCCAGCACATATAATTTGAGAGTGCGGGCGAGCAGTAATGAATGGAATAAGTTGGTGTAAACATTCATCTGAATACGGGGGGGGGGATATACAAATTAGCTAAATTTAGCTCTTTGGCTGCTATTTGGCAGTGAATAAAGACGAATCTACCACGGGGTCTATTTTAATGGTAAGAGGTCTAAAGCATATCGACTTTTTTATTAATATAGATATACCTGCTATATAGGAGGAATACGCAGAATGATAACACCACCCTACCCAAGGCATACCTCCCAACATTTCAGAATAAGAAAGAGGGACAAAAATGTTTGAAATTTTTTGACCACGCCCATTTTTTGACCACACCTTTTGTTTACAAAATTTGGCTGCTTATGAAAGTTTAAACACACTCCCTTTCCCTCCATGTTTGCTGCTCAGCCCTCCCTTCCCCTCAGTGCTTGTTGCTGTCAGCCCCCCTTCTGTGTCTCTGTTTGTTGCTGTCAGCCCTCCTTCTGTGTCACTGCTTGTTACTGTCAGCCCCCCTTCTGTGTCACTGCTTGTTACTGTCAGCCCTCCCTCCTTCTGTGTCACTGCTTGTTACTGTCAGCCCCCCTTCTGTGTCACTGTTGTTGCTGTCAGCCCTCCCTCTGTGTCCCTGTTTGTTGCTGTCAGCCCCCCTTCTGTGTCCCTGCTTGTTACTGTCAGCCCTCCTTCTGTGTCCCTGTTTGTTGCTGTCAGCCCTCCTTCTGTGTCCCTGTTTGTTGCTGTCAGCCCCCCTTTTGTGTCCGTCTTGCTTAGCCCTACCTTCTGTGTCCGACGTGCTTGCTGCTCAATATCTCACCCTCCCTTCGTCCCATGTCCATGCTTGACTCTGCTCTCCGCCCCCGCCTTCTCCTCTGATCTCAGCCAGCCCCGCATTCCTCTCCTATGCGCTCTGCCTGCCTGCCTGCCCGTTCTCGTCTCTCAGCCAGCCCCTGCTGCTCAGAGGAGAAGGGCCTGTTGTGAGAGAGTGTGGCTGTCTGGAGCGGGTTCTGGCTGCAGCTCTCTGTGACCCGCGCCAGTAAAATAAAGATGGCGGCGCCGGTTGGGCTGCAGCATATGCGCAGCTCTTGCGAGACTTTGGACCGGACGTCACAACCAGGAAGTACAGTGGAGACCGTCGGGCAGGTCGCGGGACATCTTTAGTCACTATGCGGGACAGGCAGGCAAAATCGGGACTGTCCCGCGTAATGCGGGACAGTTGGGAGGTATGCCCAAGGTTCATTAATGGATTTTACCTTGTTGCCTGTAAAATGAGTCTCTTGTAGGAATACCAAATCTGGGTTACTCTTTTTTATAAAATCCATAGTCAGCCTGCGTTTAACTGGGTCATCGAGCCCCCTCACATTCCAGCTTAGTAATGAGAGACTCATTATATACCTTTGTGAAAGCATTGAACAGAGTAAGAACCATGAGCTTGTAGCATAACATATTTATAGCCCCATAAAGTAGGTATTTAGTATCGAAACCATCAGTTTCTACTATCCCAAATGTGCTATTGAGTTGATAAACATCTAGTTTTGTATTGCCTGATTTAGCTTGACAGCTTAGAATTTATATACAATATCTAACAACATGACTATACTTTTACAGAAGTGAAATCACTTATTTATGTGTGCTGGAGTTCCAATAAAAAACAAACAAAAAAAAGTCCAACCAACTCCGAATTGCATATTGGACCGTATTTATCATAGAAAAAGCTTGTTAAAATCGGTTTGGGAAAAAATCCTGCCAAAAGTCTGATTTTCCTGCCAAAAAGCCTGATTTTCCTGACAAAGTCAGCAAACAATCTGATTTTCGGCGAAACTTAGCGCAAACCATGAAATTGAAATGGGACCTTTGCCATTGACTTCTACAGGACCACAACAGCTTGGAGATGGTGGATTTTCAGATTCTGGCTTTTTTCAGCCTCGGGTATAATAAATTCTGAAAAAAAAAATTTTTTTTGGTAAAACAAAATCCGAATTTTTCATGATTTTTGTATTTGGAGATTGATAAATAATCCCCTAAATGAGAAGCTGCATTCTTCTACATTTTTATAGTAATTAGCACTGATTATGGATCTTGGCATTTTCTGGTGACCCAGAATTTACACAAAGAGAAATTTGTTTCCAGAAATTCCACATCAGATTTATTTAAAAAAATGCTCAGCTGAAAATCAGATTTTTGGCTTTATGAATGTTTGGTAAGTTTAATATTCTTCAGTCTCTAGTTTAAAACTTCTTTTTTTACTCACAAGCACCTAATTTCTGGAAAGGTCACACCAGCTACTCAAAATCACCACATGTTAACCGTATTTCAAGAGTTCTTGTGTTTCATATTTTAAGCAAGACTGAAATAGCAATATTTAAATGTTGCCATCACAATATCGTGTACAGAGGACACCTTCTGTGGTCTGTTGTTTGCAATCAGTGCTATGGGAAAAACACCAGCAGCCAAGGTTAGAGCCAATTGCTTTAGTTTATTTTAATGTTGTCTGAAGAATTCCAATGGAAAAAAATAGCCAAGAGAAGTTATTACTGAAATATCTGCACAACGGGAGCTGACTAGGAGATTAAAGTCATCTTATTTTCAAGAAGAGTTTACTAAAAACACATAATCCTAATGGGTCTCCTTGAATCACAAGAGCAGAGTAACACAGGGAAGCTAGCTAAGTAATAAGGATGCTTCAATATGGAGTTTAATGTAAAGGGGGGCACTCATATTTTACTCACAGACTGTACAAATTATGTTTTTAGGGTTTGTTGCTAAAATAAGTCCAGAGCAGGCCTTTACCAGGTTCTTTAGAGCAGGGCTGTCTAACTGGCGGCCCACGGCTGCCCTTTGTGTGGCCCTCCACATGGAAGTCTGTCTGCTGTGTCTGTTTAAAACAATAACCAAAGAAAAGCAGGGAAAGTAAGGAACTTTAGAGACCCTGTTAACTACAAGCCAACCAGTTCAGATAAAGTTATAAATGCAGGAATAAAACTTAACTTTTAATCTAGGTGATTTAAAAAAAGACACACGCCACCACACACGATACCAAACAAGACTTCATTAATGAATTGGTGAAGCCGGGACCGTGTCCCTAAAAAACACACATTTAAAAGCTAGACAATAGGTAGAATGGTGGGCTGTTCACGCTACCATTAATAGCGTGGCTGCCACAGTAGCATTACAGTGGTGATGCCTATTGCAATCCCAGAACCCTCCCTTCCAATCGTTCCCATAGGATAATTTCTACCTATCTACGTGGGGAGCGAGTGGGAGCTAACCGCCCACCTATGCCACCCACCCGACGCGTTTCGCTGGGAAAAACAGCTTTCTCAGGGGCATAAGTACCGGATGCGCATCCAAATGAGGTTTAAATAGATGTCCTCAGTGTCCATTAGCGGCTTTCTGTTTCATGTCACTTCCGGTTGCGCTAGATAATTTGCCCTTAGATGCCTATAATTGCATTGCGTATGCGCTGCCCTTACTTCTGCACGTAGATGGATGTCTGCTCATATTACGGAGTTACAGCCAATCGGTTTCGAACCTTCCTTTCGCTAATTCTCTGTAGTGCGCATGCGAGCCTCAATCACTCACTGTTACTATGGCATTAGTGGCTAGCAACAACTACAATGTATATATTTATTTAATTGATGGAACTATAATACTTGTGATGTATCTCTAATGGGTGTTATTCATTTGGGAACACTAGGGACTGAATAATATTGTGAACATCTATGATTCGCCTAGATACAATTAAATAGTGAATGAAAACAAATTCCTATACAGTGATTTTTAATGAACCTTAAATTATTAAAGAAAGGGGGAGAAAGTAAAACCATTTGATAGTCGAAGTACTGTCTCTTTAAAAAAAACTTCGACCCCCTACTTCGCCAACTAAAACCTACCGAACATCAATGTTAGCCTATGGCCTTCGAAGTCGAAGGATTTTACTTAGACGGTCGAATATCGAGGGTTAATTAACCCTCGATATTCGACCCATAGTAAATGTGCCCCTTACAGTTCATCAAATATATTACTCCTGTTGTTTTACAATTCATGAAATGTTTTAGGGTGTATGTCGGTTTGTCCATCCTACCAAGGCACGTGGATGCTTTTTTAATGAATGGGCATGCTAGACAGTTGCCACTTTTGTGACAACCTTTCGTTTTATTTTCCAACCACGTTGGTTTGGGATTATTACTGAGATGACTGCGTACCAACTGATCTCGCACCAACTGCGTCTGAAAGTGATTGTAGGTTTTTTTCCCTATCAATTTAGACAGATCCTTGTCCTGCTCTAGAATATGCCAATGTTTACTTAATACTTGGCGGATCTCATTGTGCTCAGAACTATAGTCCCCAACAAATCTTATTATTTTATTGGTATTGATTGGCTTATTCGTTGCCACTGATTTTCTAGGGACTAGGAGCATATTTCTATCTGCCATTAGAGCTCTCTTGTATGCCCTCTTAAAGGGGAGGGAAAGCTACGGAGGCATTTTATTGCCAATAGATTAGCTGCAATAGTGCAAGCTAGAATGCTATATTTATTCTGTAGAATGTTTTACCATAACTGAGTAAAAAGCTCTAGAAACTCTCTGTTTGTTTAGAACAGGAGCTGCAGTATTAATGTGGTGTGACATCACTTCCTGCCCGAGTCTCTCCCTGCTCTGGGCTCAGATTACAGTAGAAAAGGGAGGGGTGGGGGGGGGAGGAGCAAACTGAGCATGCTCTTGCCCAGGGCAATGAGGTTTAAGCTGAAGGCAGGAAGTCGGATACAGATGCCCATGTTTACACAATAGAAGGAAAGAAATGCAGTATTTCTTTTGACAGGGGACTCAGAGCAACATTACTTGGGGGGTTTACTGGTATATTTAGATGGACCTTTCTGATTAGGCTTTCTTAGTTTTAACCTTTCCTTCTCCTTTAAAGGAGTTATGGCTGTAAAATCTCTGCTTGAATCTTAGATATAGTTTATCAGCCTCTTTTTTAAATTCTGTCTGTGCACTGCAGAGCCTTTTTACCCTTAAGTATTGAACTGTTGGTTTGCCTTGTATTAGACTGGATGGGTGTGGACTCCTGGCATGTAATAAGTTGTTGGTTGCCGTGTCTTTTCTAAATACCGTAGTTTGAACATCATTTTTGATGTCTCTCTAAATTCTAATGTCAAGAAAGTTAATCATGTCTCTGTTAATTTCCACCATAACCCTTAGGTTGATGCTGTTGAGTTCATAAACAAAAGGTGGATTTTTCCTGGGGTACCAGACCATATTAACACTACATCGTCAATGTAGCGTAACCACAATGCGATGTTTTGTGTGAATTCCACAAGAGCATCATTGAACACAAAGTTGTGTTCCCACCACCCTAAATATATGTTGGCATATGTGGGGGCGCAGGTACTTCCCATTGCTGTACCCCATATCTGATGTTAATAATGACCATTAAATGTAAAAAAGTTATGTTTCAATATAAACTCCAATAGTTCCACCACAAAGGCATTATGCTTTTTATACTGTTGTCCCCTTTATTCCAAGGTGTCATGAACCGCCTTCAGTCCAATCTCATGTATGATGCTTGTGTAGAGTGATTCTACATCTAAACTGGCTAAGAACTGGTCCTCCCTTAGCAAGATCCCTTCCAGATGTCCCAATGCATCCATAGTGTCTAATATCAAAGATGGGAGACTATGTACAAAAGGTTTTAATATTTTGTCTATGTAGATTCGCGGGTTCATTTAGGCTGCCTATACCCGATACAATTGGGTGTCCCGGTGTATCTTGGGGATTGTATAAAAGGTAGGTATGGTGGGTGATTTCACAGTCATATAGTCTAATTCCTCCTTATTTATGAGATTTTTTCAGTATTGACAAAAGCTCGGTTTGAAAGATCTTAGTGGGATCTGTACTTAGTGTATAACAGTTCTTATCTCTTAATAAACACAAGCATTCCTGGATGTATTTCTTTCTGTCCTGGATTACAATATTGCCTCTGTTGTCACTGGGCTTAATTATTATATTGTTGTACTTCTCTAACTCCAAAATGCCCTGCCTTATCTTAGAGGGCAATTTTTTGGGTCTGTGACCTTCAGTCTGTGCTTTATGATGTAATTTTTTAAAATCATGAGCATAGCATTCAATAAAAGTGTCAACTTTTGCTCCACCTAAACCTGATGGTGTATATGTACTTTTTGGTCTTAACTTTGTAAAGGGACCTGTAATTTCTGTTCTATTTGCCTCACTATCCTCTAATAGGTGGTATAAATCTTGAAGTGCCTGTTGTTCCTCTGCATTCCATTGTTCACCTTTATTCCCTTTACAAAAGTGTTTGGGTAGTGAAAGTTTTCTCCCAAAAAGATGCAGGTCTTTAATCAGAATAAACAACATGAAGGAATTAGTAGGAGAAAAAGATAAACCATGTTTTAAGCCTTCAAGTTGGTGGTGGGTAAGCGCTATTTTCGAAAGATTAAAGACCTGCAACGTATCATTTTTGGCTATCTGTTGTACCGATAGCCCCATCGCTGTCGGTCCCTTAGTTTTAATTTCCCTGCCCCTTCCCCCTGACGTGGTTCTAAAAAATGAGGGGCCATCGGGGGTAATGTAGGTTGTGTCATCTTTGTTGTATATTGCCTGGTATAAGTTGATTTTTTCCCATGACGACTGCTTGCTCCACTTGCCTGTGAGGAGCCACTCAATTCACTCTCCGAGGTATAAGGTTCAGGACTGGAGCGATTAAAGTTTATAGATTATCCAAGTTACAAATGCACACCCTGCCCCTCCTGGAACTCGAATCCCTGGTGCCCAGCAAAATAGGGGATCGGCCAACCCCTCAACAGTACAAAGGAAAGAAATTCACTGGCACTCAGGTAATGCTAGCAGGGTGAAACCCTTGCTTTAAATTTATTTAATGAGGCATGCAACGTTTCGGGGACAACCCCTTTATCCACTTTCGGGTTTTCAATTCAGCAGCCAGTTTATCAATATTGGTTTGTACGCGTCGGGCGGGTGGCATAGGTGGACGGTGGGCGGTTAGCTCCCAGTCGCTCCCCACGTAGATAGGTAGGAACTATCCTGGGGAAACGATTGGAAGGGAGGGTTCTGGGATTGCAATAGGCAACATCACTGTAATGCTACTGTGGCAGCCACGCTATTAATGGTAGCGTGAACTGCACTTACAGCCCACCATTCTACCTATTGCCTGGCTTTTAAATGTGTGTTTTTTAGGGACACGGGCCCGGACTTCACCAATTCATTAATGAAGTCTTGTTTGATATAGTTTGTGGTGGCGTGTGTGTTTTTTAAATTACCTAGATTAAAAATTACGTTTTATTCCTGCATTTATAACTTTATCTGAACTGGTTGGCTTGTAGTTAACAGGGTCTCTAAAGTTCCTTACTTTCCCTGGTTTTCTTTGGTTATTGTTTTGATAGTATTGGTTCAGTATTGAACACTAACCTGTACATAAGCACAAGTTTGAACAAGTTGGCACTCACAATTGTGAAGTTGTGCTGTGTCTGTTTACCTTGTGTAAAATTTAATAGGTTTCACTACAGAGATTAACTGGCCCATGCATTGTTTAAACCTTCAAATTCAGACTGTCATCCCCTGTATTGTTCACACATGTAATCTCCCCTGCATTGTTCACACTTGTGACACGTCTATTGTTCACATCCTAAAGCCCTGTACTGTTCACACCTGAGACCAAGACTGAAACTGCCCACATTGTTTACCTGTTCACACCTTATTCAAACTGCTAATGGGGGACCAGCACTGTGTCACTGTATGTAGTACATTTTAGAGTGGTCCTGATGGGTTTTCCTGCCTCCTGTTCTGCCTGCGCTATGCTCCCTGTGTGTGCCAACCATTTAGTTTTTTGGTGTGCTATTAATGTATAGATGGTTCTGTGGTAACATGGGTGTGGTTTAAAGTATGTGTGGTTTAAAACAGGGAGTGGCTAACACTGCCTCCATTATCGGCCCTCCACCATGTAGACCAGGAAAATTCCGGGCCATGGTGGCACAGAAGTTGGACAGCACTACTCTAGAGAGTCACTGAAGACAGCTTCACAACATGGCCTTCACTTGTCTTGCCAGATACAAACTTTCCCCTGTATACTTGATACCCAAAGAAAAATGTGAGAAGCCAGGCCTGACCTATATTTAGATCGCCAAGGCCACTCTTGTGACACTGCTGTACTTTTCATATTATATATTTATACAATATATCATGGTACATCAACAGTGAAGGTTTTATGGGCAGTGTGCTGGTGAACTTGTGTGTGTTTTTTATAGAGATAGATAGAGTCCATATGCTTGTTTTAAATGGAGGGCTTCCCTATATTATATGTCTCTGGAATGAAATTTAGGCTACAGTATATATTGCACAGTACACAATGACATCTTCTCACATTCCAACTGTTTTATGCATTTCATTTGAGTCTATATGATGGCACATGGAACAATAAGCCTTCTTACCCTATGGCTTAGGTAGGAATGAGAGCTGAGCCGAGCTGAGGTTGAATGCTGGGTGACCTTTTAGGATCAGAAAAGAAATTAATCTTCTCCTCCTAGTGGTTCAATTGACTTATGTTCTGTTCTTATAAATATACATCAATAAGATCTGTGTGCCTTTGTCTACTGTATCTGCTTAATTAAAGGAAAACTATACCCCCAAACAATGTAGGTCTCTATAAAAATATATTGCATACACTGGCCCATATGTGAAACCCTGCTTCATGCAAATAAACCATTTTTATAATAATATGAGTAGTAATCCTAAATAGAAATTTGCCATTTTAAAAAATAAGGCCCCCCTCAGGATCCTACAATTTGTGGTACACACAAACAAACCATACATGTTAGGTCACATGAGCCAATGTATGGACAAAGTTCTGTCTTTTGACTATGAAGATTTTCATTTTGCTTCTTTTGCTTCTACTCCAGCACAGAGAATATCATAAAATGAGGGCTCCAGGGAATAGATGTAAAAGGGCAATATTTACTTTAATATATACTCCAGTTTGGTAAGATTCTTTAATATGCCACTTATGTTCTGTTCCCACATGAAGGCGAATGAAGGTATAACTAACAATAGCTGTGTGACTTCCTACCTTCGTATCCAAGCAGTGGGGCAGACCGGACCGGCAGACGCTCAGGTTGGATGGATTCAAACGTAGACACAGGGATGAAATCAGCCTGGGTTTATTTGATCCAGAATACAGCAATAAACGGTGATACAATACTGTTCTGTAGTAGTGGTATCAATACTGTCCTGTATATGACTTTCCTGAGGCTAACTGCTGGTCAAAAACTGATGCCTTCACAAGCCCAAAATGTCTGAATGTCCAGTCACACAGTAAATGAGGCACTGAAAATGGCTGCCGGAAGTGAGAAGGACTGAGCTGCAGAAAACCACGCCCCTGAGAGGAAAAACTTTACTAACAAGAACAGAGGTGTGCAGCATGCACATTTTGTCCAGCAGAAAGCAGCAGTACAACAATGCACAGAAAATAACACGGATAAGAGGATTGATAATAATGTAAGCAATTAACTATGAGGAGAACAGCACACTCCCCGTCTGAAATTTACTTTGGAGATTTCACTATGACGAATGTCCATGAAATATAACACAAACCTGCAACAAAAACATGTTAGAATGCAATAAACATAACAATATAGTTGGCTTTCTTGGCTTGTAATGGAGAAGATGTCTATAGTTCAACTTCAGTCCTGTTCATCCTGCAGGAACGTTCTCGATTGGTAATATCAAAATGAGTTCGTTAATTGGCCTTGCGAACGTTTTAAGCTCGCCCTTCCTGAAGATCTTCAACTCCACTTTTCGGACTTTGCCATCCTTGCTAGGGAAAACCTTTGTAATTAGTCCCATAGGCCAGGCAATCCTTTCGGTTTGTTGCTCCTTCATCAATACAAGGTCTCCTTCTTTCAAGTTTGGTTTTTGGTGTTGCCATGTTCTTCTTCCTTGAAGAATATTGAGATACTCCTTTCGCCATCTGTTCCAGAAGTAATCCGCCAGGTATTGTACACGTTTCCAGTGTTTTTGGTAGATATTCGCGTGAGTAAATTCTCCACTAGGCATTAGTATATTCTCAGTTTTTTGGGTAAGTAGAGTAGCTGGAGTCAGTATGGCTGGTGTTTCAGGATCCATAGACACTGGCACAAGGGGTCTTGAATTGATAATAGCCGAAACTTCGGCAAGAAGGGTGACAAGAGTCTCATGTGTGAGTTTACATCCATCAACATAGAATTTAAGATGTTGCGTGAGATCCCGATCATTCTCTCCCAGGAACCCCCCATATGGGAACTATGAGGAGGATTGAAGATCCAGGTGCAACCTTTCTCCGCCAACTGATCTTGAATGGGCTTAGTGTCGATGTTCAGTTCTCTACAGGCTCCAATGAAGTTACTTCCTCGGTCTGACCTCAACTGTTTCACTGGTCCTCTGATTGCGAAGAACCGTCTTAAGGCATTAATGAGACTGGATGTGTCCATGGATTCTATCACCTCTATGTGAACGGCTCGCACACTCATGCAAGTAAATAGCACAGCCCAACGTTTACTGTTTGCGTAACCGCCACGGGTTCTGCGTGCGGACACCATCCATGGCCCAAACACGTCCAGGCCAGTATAGGTAAAGGGCGGTTCTGAACATAGTCTATCTGCCGGCAAATCAGCCATTTGTTGGTGTAGCAGTTTCCCTCTTGCTTTGCGACAGTGCACACAGTCATGCAGTATTCGGGCTACAAGTTTTTTCATACCTATAATCCAAAGACCTGCAGACCTTAACTTGCCTTCGGTGATTTGTCTGCCCTGGTGTTCAGCCTTTTTGTGGTAGTGTCGGATCAGCAACACGGTGATATGATGTTTGCTGGGAATAATTAGAGGATTTTGTTCTGCAACTCCTAGGTCAGCTTGATTCAAACGACCACCAACTCTGAGCAGGCTAAAACTGTCTATAAATGGATTTAGGTTGGCAAGAGGACTTTTTATAGGAATCTGCTGTCTGTTGTACAAGCACTTCCATTCTACGTTAAATTCTCCCTGCTGGACGTGACGTATTATGAGAGACTCGCTATGAGAAATGTCCCCAGCAGAGAAGGGTTTATGGCAGACGTGCCAACCATGACAATCTTTATCTTCCTGAGCATTGCGATAACATCTAGCGATGTGCACTAACCTTGCAATAGTTCTGATGAGTCTCATCCAACTGGAGAAACGTTCAAAGCGATGACAATGGAGGCTGGAGGCTTGCCTTGCTTCAGTGACTAATGCACTCACTTCAGCGCGGATTTCTGGATCATTATCCGGATCCTGGATGCTGAAGTCTTCCTGTACACGTCCATCCGCCTCTTGTAGCAGAAACTCTGGACCTGTAAGCCAAGAAGAGTTAGTAAAAGAACCTATAGACATAGGCCTGGTGGCATGATCTGCTGGATTGAGTTTGGATGGTACATAGTGCCATTTTTCAGGTTTGCTGTTCATGGTACACTGAAGAGAGTTAAATCTGGATAGCTCTTGCTCTCGATTGTTCAGGAGTCTTACCCTGGTGGCTCGGAAGGGTAATGGAGAAACCCAGTGATTGGTTTTGTCTTTAAAGGACTCACTGTCCATTATCTTGACAAACTCTCTGTCCTCTACTGACAAGGCTACTTTATCGTCATCTTTGGTTGTGTGAAAGACCGATCTCCCCAAGTTGTCAGGTGGTTGTATGAGGTCTGGAGACTTCTCTTTCACTTCATAGTGATGAGGACACGGCTTAATGCAAGTTGTGCGTCCATCTCCACGCACGTACGTTTTGAAAGAGTTAATTCTTGGTTGATCCAAGCATACATTTCCTATGACTACCCATCCCAAGTCCAGTCTCTGGGCATATGGCGCGTAGTCGGGACCATTACATTGTTGGCGCACCTTGTGCACTCTTAGATTGTCTCTGCCGAGCAGGAGTAGAATCTCTGCGTTGTTGTCCATAGGTGGGATAACGTTGGCAAGGTGCCTTAGGTGTGGCTGGTGAAATGCAGCTTCTGGGGTAGGGATCTCATCCCTATGGTTAGGTATTTGATCGCATTCGATCAGTGTTGGTAGGGGTATTTCTGTATTCCCATTGATGGGAGAAGCAATGAATCCTTGTGCCCTTCTTCCGCTAGTCTCTATGTGGCCCGAGCAGGTGTTTAAGATGTAGGGTTCTGATGGTCCTTCTATTCCAAAGGCATCGAAGAATTTAGGTCCTGCTAGGGACCGGTTGCTTTGGTCGTCAATGATAGCATACATTTTTACTGCCTTTTCTGGTAGTCCCTCTGGATAGACCTTGATTAGGCATATTCGGGCACAACATTTCTCACTCTGGCTGTCGCCACATACTTCCAAACATGAGCAGGAAACGGCGGTGGCTGTGTTAGCGTGATTCTGAGGCTCCCCGCCATGACTTGGAGCAGGACTGGTGGTATAGACAGCTGGTGAGTCTCTGGTGAGCGGAATTGGGTGCATAGCTGAGGCATGTCTTTCACTATGACACTCCTCACACTTGATGATGGATTTACAGTCCTTAGCCATGTGCTCCAATGAAGCGCAGCATCTGAAACATACCCCAAGCTCGCTGAGGACTTTCTTCCGCTCCTGTATGGTTTTAGATCTAAACCCTCTGCATTTGTTCAGTGAGTGTGGTTTTTTATGAATGGGACATTCACGATTGAAGGACTTGTCTCCTGATGAGGTATTGTACTGTTTACCCGTGGGTGCTGCAGGTGATGGTAGGTTAGTCTTTCTGACACTCACGCTGCTCTTAAAGTCTCTGTTTTTATGTAAGACACTTTCATACCTTGAAGATGGTGTCGCTGAAGCTGTAGTGTTGAACTCAAGGAAATCGAGGCTGGGGTCATTCCTCATCTGGGACTGTTCATCGATGAATCTGCAGAAATGAATAAATGGGGGAAAGGTGACGTCATGCACTCTTTTGTACCTTGAGACTGATGCTGCCCACTTTTCTTGCAGACTGTAGGGTAACTTCACGACAATTGGGTTCACTCCATGGGCTGTATCCAGGTAGCACAGGCCAGTCAAGCGAGGGTCTCTTTTGGCAAGCTCTAATTCCATGAGCAAATCACTCAAATCCTGAAGCTTATGGACATCCTTGAGATTGATCTTTGGGACGTTCTGCAGTCTCTTGAATAGGGCTTTCTCTATTGCTTCTGCACTGCCGAATGTACGTTCGAGTCTCTGCCAGGCGGCAGCGAGACCTGCTTCTGCTTGTCCCACATAGACAGTTCTGAGGCTCTTAATACGACTTGTGGAGCCTGGGCCCAGCCATTTGATCAAGAGGTCGAGCTCCTGCTCTGCGGTCAGGTTGAGGTTGGCAATGGCGGCTTTGAAGGTTGCTTTCCAGGCTCTGTAGCTCTCTGCACGGTCATCAAATTTTGAGAGACTTGTGTTAATTAGCTCTCTGCTCACCATAAACCTGGCAAACTCGGACATATCCGATTTCTCACTGCTCGTTGCCATGACAACTTGTGATGCCCCCAGGGCATGTGGGCTGCGTGGCGTGAAAGGGTGAGATGCTTCTGGGTAGAATGATGTTGCTGCAGGGTTGAGCTGTGGTCTAGTCTCTGTAGATTGTGATGACTGCTGCTTGAGCTGTGGCGGTAGGCCGGGAAATGCAGGGTAGCCTTTTTGCTGTAACACCTGTCCTTGAGAGGGCACATCTGGGTGAACGTCATCAGGTTGCTCAGGTGCTGTGAGTGGCACTGGCACTGTAGGTAGAGTCGACTTGAGGGTTTCAGTGTTGTCGGCTTGGACAGTACTGCAAACTGGGGGTGGTGCAGGTAACTGTTTCAGTACATAGTCACTGGTGCGATCAGCTGGATCATCTATCTCTTGTGGTGGCAAGCAGACTGGGTCAAGGCCTTGGTTCAATGCTTGCTCAAGTAGTCTTACTTTAGCTAATGCAATTTCCTCTTCCATCTCTGATTCAAGAATCTTTAATCGAGCCTCTGCTTCTGCCCTTGCGAGAGCTTCTTTTTCAGTGAAGGAGCGTCTCACCTTGGATTGCTCTGCATTTATGCGGGCCTCTAGTAGTCGGTCGCTTAGGGCTGAGCTTCTTGAGCACGATGATCTGTATGACCGAGAGGAATGTTTAGATGAATTTGATCTGTGGGATCTAGTTTCTTGCAGATGGGAGATACGGAGTTCCGCTTTATCTTTAGCACGCAGCACCATGGCGTCTCTTTGTCCGTCTATTAATTCTGCCTTGCTCAGTTCTGACGGGGCTTCATCATTATTAACATCTTTTAGAAAGGTTATATACCTTGTGGACAGTCTCTTATATCTTTCATGAGCTGTATTCAGCCGCCCTATAGCAACTTGTAAGCTTGTGGCATCGCCTGAGGATTTAAGTCCTGACATGATGGAGGAGACTCGTTCCCATAGCTCTTCCAGGCTATCGCATAGCTCATCTTTCCTGGTTTGATAGTTTTCTCTGACCTTTATTGTCGGTTTGAGAGAGCGTCTTGGTCGCACGACTTGGTCTGCTGGAAGTGTGGAATCTGCTTCCTGTTCTTCATAATGATCAGTATCGGGTTGCATTAGCATTGTTTCATCACTGGGAAACTGTGCGAGGTCTTTTTCGGCCATTTTGATTTAAGGTGCGCTGTCTCTTTAAGAAAATAAACTTTTGAATTGGGGGCTGAAAATAGCAGTGCGGCTCCACTGAGGCACCCTGATAAGGTTCCTAAGGTGTTTTCAGTGAATTGTGGGGTTTGGATGGAGGGGGACCCCACGTGCATTAACAGTTCTTGTACTAAGCGAGCAAAGGTTAATACAGGATGTAGAAAATGGCTTGATGGGTTGTGGAGGACTTTCAGGTGAGAGTATAGATACTGCAGACACGTGGTGCTTGCTCTTTGGCTTCTGTGACATGCACTGTATCTGGGCAGATTTGCTGCAGATGGGCCTGTTGCCAGGGAGATTTCTGAGTATGGTACTGAACTGTGAGGTAATCTGTGGCTTGGGGTATGGGCATTAAGGCAGTTTTTGACTGTTCTGTTCCCACATGAAGGCGAATGAAGGTATAACTAACAATAGCTGTGTGACTTCCTACCTTCGTATCCAAGCAGTGGGGCAGACCGGACCGGCAGACGCTCAGGTTGGATGGATTCAAACGTAGACACAGGGATGAAATCAGCCTGGGTTTATTTGATCCAGAATACAGCAATAAACGGTGATACAATACTGTTCTGTAGTAGTGGTATCAATACTGTCCTGTATATGACTTTCCTGAGGCTAACTGCTGGTCAAAAACTGATGCCTTCACAAGCCCAAAATGTCTGAATGTCCAGTCACACAGTAAATGAGGCACTGAAAATGGCTGCCGGAAGTGAGAAGGACTGAGCTGCAGAAAACCACGCCCCTGAGAGGAAAAACTTTACTAACAAGAACAGAGGTGTGCAGCATGCACATTTTGTCCAGCAGAAAGCAGCAGTACAACAATGCACAGAAAATAACACGGATAAGAGGATTGACAATAATGTAAGCAATTAACTATGAGGAGAACAGCACAACTTAATATGATGTAAACTATATGTTGCTTGACAGCACCGTTTCGCAGGAAAGAGCCGCCTGAGGCGGCTCCGGTAATGCCGCCCCCCCTGCCCGCTTACCTCCGGTGGGGAGGCAGCAACGCTAGTGTGGAGAGTGCAATAGCGCTCTCTTGCACTAGTAAAGCCGAATTTCCGGTTTAGGAAAAAGAAATTCGGCTCTTAAAGGCACAGGAGCGGCCTGAGGCAAGTTGCTCAAGTCGCCTCATTGGCGGAGCGCCCCTGTTGCTTGAGTATTAATTTTGGGGGTTAAGATTTCCTATAAGCAATGTAAACGCTATATGTATTGTTGCTTGAAGGGACAAAAAAAAGTTAATATTTTTTTCTGATTTTGATTCAATACAAATTGCACTTAAATGGTAAACAGAAAACATAAAAATTTGCTTGGGGGGGCAAAAAAAAAATTAAATATTTTTTTATATATATATTGTGGGGGTTCACTCGCTGGTAGGCTGCAAATGAGGCGACTTTATACACCAGGATCAGTTTTAGGGCTTCCTGCCCGCATTTATTTTTCAGCGGTTCCAAAACTTCCACTCGCAGGGGGAAGGTAAACAAAGAAGAAATGGCTCAACAGAAAAATCCAACCTTCTGGTTAACACAAAACAAATGCTTTCTCTCCTGAAGCGGAGAACACCAGCAGTTTGTCTCACACACATTCAGCACTGCTGCTCAGCATCAGGTGTACTAAATAGGCCTAGGGCCTCTTGAAAACCTGGCCTACGGATTTGGGAATCCAATCCACCCTACTCTTGCGGGTTCCCAGTAAGACCAGTCATCAATTACAAAAACCTTGCAGAGAGACTTTAGTGTTTCTCTGCTAACAGCACTACTGGTCTCCTGAGAATCCGTGGCCCCAGGAAACTGGGGACCTTTTTGTCATCATACCACAATAAATAAATATATCTATATCTATATCTATATCTATATCTATATCTATATATATATATATATATATATATATATATATATATATATATATATATATATATATATATGAACTGTTTGTGCTCTGTATACAGTAGAATTCACTAAATCTAAAACAACAGCCATGGGGCTTTTGCTGAAGCGTAAAGTAGGAGATGAGAAAGTTTCACAGCCTGGGGCCAAGCTCCGGGAATATTCCTGAGATCATAGAAAATATTAAGTTCATTAAATGACATTGTGCATAAGGCACACATCATTAATATACCTAAGATATTATGAAACCACTGACAAAAAAGCCACTTTCTGCCACATCATTATGCCTGTAATACAAGTAATCTATCCTCACCTTGGAACAGAGGCATGATACAAGCTGAATTCTAATAGCTGCTCTGTATGTAGAAGTAAGCGTTGGTGTTAAAGCCATCAGCAGCAACTCATACGTCAGCTCACACAGCCATGGGCAAAACAGGTGTAGGGATGTCACAAAGAGCAAATTATTAACATGACCGGGGGCTTCTAATGGAGTTAAGAGACAGAGCTCAGCAGATATTTATTGGGAGAGTGGAAAGGAGGGGAGAGGGTAGACCAAACAATACTTAAAATTGCCTGCTTGTCAGCCTAAAGGACATCAGCATGTGGTTCTATTTTTGTGGAGCAGCAGAGAAAACCATTTTGTTTTATTAACAGGCCAGCTATTGCAGTCTTTTATAGGCCAAGGATACCCCTATCCCCTGGGGTATCTCACATCCCCCTCAAGAATGACACAGAGACTTAATTTGGTGCAAAATATGTGTGGAAGTCACTTTCTTTATTTATTACTTTTTGCTAAAAAGGACTAGGTACCCCCTGACCCCCAGCTGCGGCTCCTATCACCAACCTGGGCATTGTGCCCACACCGTAATAGACAACCATAGGGAGCAGGGATCATGGGGCCAAGCGCCCTCTGTGACCAATCAGTCGCCCATCCTCCTGCTCCCAACCGTGTGCATAACTGGCGCTAACCCCAGCCCCTTGCATGACTCAGACAAGACCGTGCAGTCAAAGTCTGCTCCACACTAGTGACTCTCCAAAGGGTAGGCCTGCACTGTAACCGTCTTTTCTCCTGGAGCCGCACTGCCGCTGACCCCCACACATTTGTAGCCGCAGCTGATTTCAGGGAGTACCTTTGACTTCACATATAATAATGCTCCAGAGGAAGGCGAAAAAACCCTTCGGTGTGTGTTTCCAATTGGCACCGTAGGGGAAAATTCCTTCCTGACCCCGTCTAGGCGATCGGTCCGAAGACCCTGGAGCACCTTCTTAGCCTCCATCCACCTACAGGGTGGGAGGGTGGGAAACAAAAAACAAAAGTTAGTCTGCTGCTCCTGGCTTGGTTTCGTCCTTAAAAGTCTGTCCCTTCTCTGCACCAGCCCCCTTTTACCTCCCCCAACCCGCCCCCTTTTTTCCCGCCACTAGGTATGTCTCCCTTTGTTCCCTTTGTATGTGTCCAGGGGGAGGGAAAGGGGGGCTGGGGTGGCAAACAGCCCCAGCTGCCTGCACATACCTAAAGCCCTGGGGGAAGGGGTCCCTTGCCTAAGTCCCACTCTCCCCTATACAGGTCTCGTTCCCTCTAGGCCAAGGATACCCCTATCCCCTGGGGCATCTCACATCCCCCTCAAGAATGACACAGAGACTTAATTTGGTGCAAAATATGTGTGGAAGTCACTTTCTTTATTTATTACTTTTTGCTAAAAAGGACTAGGTACCCCCTGACCCCCAGCTGCGGCTCCTATCACCAACCTGGGCATTGTGCCCACACCGTAATAGACAACCATAGGGAGCAGGGATCATGGGGCCAAGCGCCCTCTGTGACCAATCAGTCGCCCATCCTCCTGCTCCCAACCGTGTGCATAACTGGCGCTAACCCCAGCCCCTTGCATGACTCAGACAAGACCGTGCAGTCAAAGTCTGCTCCACACTAGTGACTCTCCAAAGGGTAGGCCTGCACTGTAACCGTCTTTTCTCCTGGAGCCGCACTGCCGCTGACCCCCACACATTTGTAGCCGCAGCTGATTTCAGGGAGTACCTTTGACTTCACATATAATAATGCTCCAGAGGAAGGCGAAAAAACCCTTCGGTGTGTGTTTCCAATTGGCACCGTAGGGGAAAATTCCTTCCTGACCCCGTCTAGGCGATCGGTCCGAAGACCCTGGAGCACCTTCTTAGCCTCCATCCACCTACAGGGTGGGAGGGTGGGAAACAAAAAACAAAAGTTAGTCTGCTGCTCCTGGCTTGGTTTCGTCCTTAAAAGTCTGTCCCTTCTCTGCACCAGCCCCCTTTTACCTCCCCCAACCCGCCCCCTTTTTTCCCGCCACTAGGTATGTCTCCCTTTGTTCCCTTTGTATGTGTCCAGGGGGAGGGAAAGGGGGGCTGGGGTGGCAAACAGCCCCAGCTGCCTGCACATACCTAAAGCCCTGGGGGAAGGGGTCCCTTGCCTAAGTCCCACTCTCCCCTATACAGGTCTCGTTCCCTCTAGGCCAAGGATACCCCTATCCCCTGGGGCATCTCACATCCCCCTCAAGAATGACACAGAGACTTAATTTGGTGCAAAATATGTGTGGAAGTCACTTTCTTTATTTATTACTTTTTGCTAAAAAGGACTAGGTACCCCCTGACCCCCAGCTGCGGCTCCTATCACCAACCTGGGCATTGTGCCCACACCGTAATAGACAACCATAGGGAGCAGGGATCATGGGGCCAAGCGCCCTCTGTGACCAATCAGTCGCCCCATCCTCCTGCTCCCAACCGTGTGCATAACTGGCGCTAACCCCAGCCCCTTGCATGACTCAGACAAGACCGTGCAGTCAAAGTCTGCTCCACACTAGTGACTCTCCAAAGGGTAGGCCTGCACTGTAACCGTCTTTTCTCCTGGAGCCGCACTGCCGCCACCCAATGGAAAAGGGGGGAGGGGTACCACCTTGTCCTTTTCCATGGCCCACCTATACCTCCTGTGACTTCCACCACTCCTGAATAAATGACCCGATGTTCCCTAAAAACAGATCCAAACCTTCACTTGACAGATGAACTCCATCTTCCCTAAAGAACTGGTGTTGCTTACTTCTTATGTTGTCGTGCCTTATGATACCTTTTCCAAAGGAACACATGAATTTATGCATGGCCCGGTTCACTTTCTTTCTAGCTTTTTCCACGCCTTTGGGTGAAATTGCCCCCCTCCAATTGCTCCTCTGTATAATGTCTGACCAAGCTAACCCCCCGACCTTCCTGTTTTCCAGCATCTCCGACAAGTCGGCCCTCATGTTCTCTATGAGTGCTGGAGTCTTTTTTGACGTGAGATCGTTTCCCCCTGTATGAATTATAACTAAATGCACGAAATTAATTCGATGGAGCGCGTTATAGAACCTACCTTTTAGCTGCTCCCATCTCATACCTCTCCAACCCTGCCATGCCAACTTCATGTGTTCCTTTGGTAACCCCAGCTGTTGCCCTGCTGCATGCTTTTCGGCCCAGAAAATAAATGAGTGCCCTATAACCAATATGTTGACAGCAGATCCGCACCTTGCTGCGAAGTAAATACATATGCAAGGTTAGCTTCCATTTTTCATTTTTTCCACGGGCCGTATATACTTCCTATATGCCTCTGATTTCCATCTCCCCATCTTTTTTATCTTCTCTATACACTCCCCCCTCATTGCTGCCTCCGTTGCTGCACCTATTCTGAAAGAATGTGAACTAAATTTCTTTGGGTCCCAACCATTGACTATTACTGCCTTCTTCAGCACCTGGCTAAACTGGAAAGCAGAAAGGGGGGATGAGTCTTTGTGCAGTAGTAGCAGCTGCCCACCCCCGGGCCGGACTGTCCTATAATTCACCAGTGCCTTGATCGTACATGTTATTTTACCTGTGGCCTCTATACCTATCCACCTCCCTTTCCCTTCCTGATCGGTTTTAGATCTACTAACATAGACCAAAGCTTTCCCCTCTTGTATAACTACGTGCTTGTCCATTAAACCTTTCCCTGCGGCCTTTTTTGATGGGGGGACCAATTCACTTAACCGCAACGCCCCCCCAAATGCTAATGTGAATGCTGCCCTGAACAGCATATATTCAAATTGATCAAAACAGACCTTTTTTAATGCCCTTATGACCAGAGTCAGCCTGCTCTCCACTATTGGTTCTCTTTCATCTACTCTAGGGCCCTCCGCTCTTGCCCATCCTTTCATAACTTTCCTAATTACTGGGCTGCGTACTATCTCAGGTCTACCTTCTGCTACTGAAAAATGGGAAATCGCCGCTAGCGTGGCGCTGGCGCCTGCTTTTGATTTTCCCTCCCTATACATTAACGCCAAAAATGACAACAAATCTTTAGTGCTGCCCTCTCTCTTACCGCTTTCGCAGAATAGTTGCCATCTTTTCCATGCCTTTTTGTATGCGGCAAGAGTTCTCTCGGATACAGATTTCCCGTACAGCTCTTCTAAGAGAGGTTCACCAACTGCCATAATTATCAGGGCAATTATGAGGTGTTTTTGCTGCGCTGGGTGCCAATTTAAAGAAAAGATCCCATTTTCCCTTGACAATGCGTCAGCCAATGTGTTTTCTACACCTGGGATGTGCTGCGCTCTGAATGAGATGTTAAACCTCATGCAAATTAAAACTAACTGTCTCAATAGATTGATTACTGGGGCTGAATCCGATGATAAGTTATTAACTGCACACACCACCCCCATATTGTCTGATATGAACCGAATTGCTTTATCTCTAAAATCTCCTGCCCATAGCTCTAGTGCTACTACTATGGGGAATAACTCTAGCAAAGTCAAATTCTTAGTTAAACCCAACTCACGCCATGCTTGCGGCCACCTTCCAGCGCACCACTTTCCTGCAAAGTAAGCTCCATAACCAATGCTACCTGATGCATCTGTTAACAATTCCAATTCTCTGTTATTCTTTGTCTCAGATAACCATAACCTTATTCCGTTAAATTCTGTCAAAAAACTATCCCAAACACCCAAATCTGCTCTTAACTCCTTAGTTATCCTTATTTTGTGGAATGGTTTTTTAACTCCTGTCGTAGCCTTTTCCAACCTTCTCTTAAATATCCGACCCATTGGAATTACTCTACATGCAAAGTTCAGCAGCCCCAAAGCCTGTTGCATTTCTCTCAACGTTACTTTTTTAGTCCCCATTAAATTATGTATTGCCTGCTTGCTTTTTTCTACTTTATCCCTTGGCAACCTGCACCTCCTGGCTTTTGTATCTATCTCAATTCCCAAAAATGTCAACTTTGTAGTTGGCTGCACTGTCTTTTCGTCCGCTACTGGGACACCTAACTCTTTTAGCATCTGTAAAAATATTAACAAGGTTTCCTGGCATTTCCCTGTTTGTTTGGGCCCTATGATTAAAAAGTCATCTAGGTAGTGGGCTATGGCCGCATTCCCCGACCTTTGGCATATAAGCCAATGCAAAAATGTGCTAAACATCTCAAAATATGAACATGAAATTGCACATCCCATAGGTAAGCATAAATCCACAAAAAATGCTCCCTGAAAATAACACCCGGTCAACTTAAAACTCTCTGGGTGTAAAGGTAAAAGCCTAAATGCAGACTCTATGTCCACCTTTGCTAACAATGCCCTGTCCCCTTGTCCCTTTACTATTTCTAAAGCTTCGTCGAAAGACTGGTACTGCACCTTGCACTGTTCTTTATCTAGTGCATCATTCACTGATGCCCCTACTGGATATGAAAGGTGCTGTATCATCCTGAATTTACCCTGCTCTTTTTTGGGCACTACGCCTAGCGGAGATACCACCAGGCCCTCTATGGGGAGGACTTCAAATGGCCCTGCCATCCTACCTGCTTTTACTTCTTTTTCAATTTTTGTTTTAAAACATCCTCATGCTGGCCAGCTGATTTTAAATTTTTATAGATTTTACTAGGGGGGGGTGTTTGCGCTACAGGAATCTTAAAACCGTCCAAAAAACCCTTTGCTAAGAATACTGCTGCCTCTTTATCTGGGTAACCAAGTAATGACTCACTTAGCTTGCCCATCTGCACTGGCGTTGCCGCTCTTTTGCTGAGCACCTCGAAAGGGCTGCCTGTTTGCTTGGGTCTCCCTTCTCTTGTTACATTCACTTACAATATGAGAAGATCCACATGCAGAGCATGCATGCCTAAATTTGCATGCATACCCTCTATTACATCTCCTCTCGTTGTATGCGAAACACACGTTCCTTGGTTTGACCGTATAGCTCCCTTTGTTCACATTATAGCTTGTACTACTCTCTTTAGACACCAATCTTGTCCATAAATCTATGTCCTTCTGCCCGAAAGATAACATTCTACTATTTACAATCTTTTTCCTGAAAGCCTGGTCATAATCATACCATGAAGTACCCTTGTAAAACAGATATGTGTCAATTATTGTATCAATGTATTTTATGATATTCAAACTCTGCTCCGGCTTTTTAACTAGGTATACGCTTGAGAAAACCAAAAACCCTTTCAACCAATCAAATATCGATTTTCCCCTTCTCCCTTTTTCCTCCTGTTTCACCCCTTCTTCCTTTTCTTGAACTGCTTCCCTAGTTAAACTGTAAATATCCACAAATTTACCCTCTTCTATAGACTTTCTCGCTTTCTTAGGTAAATGTGCTGCAGTCTCTGTAAGTGCGCATGCATATGTATCCCCAGCCCCAGCTAGGACCATTACCGGAGTGGTTTCTTTTGAATTTTTCTCTATACCCCCACCTTTCTCTTTGCCTTTCAGATACTTCTTAAGTATGGCTAACATTTTACCCCCTTCTGACTCACTATCTGAATCCTCTGAATCAGAATCCAAATCAATTGGTATGTCATGTTGCACATTCAACTCACCCATAGGTGCCTCCTTTGCAGCGGTTGCCACGACTGGTCTCTGTGTGCTTGTATCCTCTTTCTGCACCCTTGTATTTGTTGGATAGGCTTCTTTTTCCCTCCTTGTTGATGGGCCTGCCTCCTCCTCTTGTCTTTGCGTTCTTTCTCTCCTCCACTGCAACCAGCTCTCCTCTTCCTCCCTGTTTCTAAACTGGATACTCGGCACCCGATAACTCTCCCAATATGGAAACTCTTGTCCCATTGCCCATCCAGGCATCCTCTGGTTATACCATTGCCTATGTGCAGGAAAAAACTCATAATTATTGTCATAACCTCCATACTCAGTATTACAACCATCCCCCTCCCACATGGCATTAAAACCGTTTCCGTTCCACTGTTGGCAACCTCTGTGACCCCATCCCCTCTGGGGGTTCCGTTGCTCAAAAACAGGTCTGTTGTTTCCCCTAAATCTGAAACTCCCCCCTCCCCTGGTCGCTGGGGCTTGGAAATGTTCAGCACCCCATGCTTGGCCATGTTCTGATCCTCTGCGTCCCTCCTCCTCAGGGTTGGGGGCAGCTTCCCTCCCCCCATACTCTTCCCCTGGGAGCTCCTCTATGCTTGCTCCGCCCCCCTGGAGGGGACAGGGGTCGTCGGTGCTGGTTCTGCCCCTAAAACCTGGGCCTGAGGGTGTCTGTGGGGCCCTAATGGCTGAGCCCCTCGTTGCCCCCCCCGTCCCCTTGGTGGTGGCTGATGCCTTATTGCTGGCGGGGTGTAGGGCATTGGTGTCCGTGGGAGACTCGTTGGTGGCGTGGGGGGGGGCATTGGTGGCCGTGGGACAAACATTGGTGGCCGTGGGAAAAACGTTGGTGGCGGTGGGAAAATCGTTGGTGGCAGTGGGGACCCCCTCCGAGCCCCCCACCCGCCTCCCCCTTGAACCTCCAAACCTCTTCCTTGGATACTCCTTGTTGCGCTGCTCCCCGATCCTCTGTGCGCCTCCAAACTTCTTCCTTTTCCTCGCCGCCGGTCCAGCGCTGCTCGTCGGTCCGGAAGTGACGTCATCTTGATCCGGTTCTCGTTCTCGCGATGCTTCCTCCTCTTCGCTGACGACGCCGTCTCTTCCGCCGCATCCACCGCTCGCCGACCGACTTCTGACCTGCAAGGAACAACTTACCCTCTTCTTGGGCCTAGCGATGTCCTCTGCCGAGCCTTCTGACTCTTCCCGGAACCTCCTGGGCATCAGGGCTTTCCTCTTCGTCGCTCCGATCTCCATCACTTGGGCCGCATTCGCCTCCATCTCAGCGCTGACCGGATCTCTTCAAGCTGCAGATTTCCTGGTGAGTTTTTTGCCGCACAGCTGTTAGCGATCTGCCTGAAACAAAAAACAAAACAAAAAACAAAAGTTAGTCTGCTGCTCCTGGCTTGGTTTCGTCCTTAAAAGTCTGTCCCTTCTCTGCACCAGCCCCCTTTTACCTCCCCCAACCCGCCCCCTTTTTTCCCGCCACTAGGTATGTCTCCCTTTGTTCCCTTTGTATGTGTCCAGGGGGAGGGAAAGGGGGGCTGGGGTGGCAAACAGCCCCAGCTGCCTGCACATACCTAAAGCCCTGGGGGAAGGGGTCCCTTGCCTAAGTCCCACTCTCCCCTATACAGGTCTCGTTCCCTCTAATAGAGAGATGTGATTTGTCCTTGGAAGCTTTCCAGCATTCCAGTCCTGCTTGCAGAGCACCTGCGAATCTGCAAACGCAGTCTGTAAAGTGTTGCAGGACTCTGTCACTGAAGGGATTACTATTAACTTGTTTATTTGTGTTTGCTTTACATATTTCATGGCCTATGTTAACCCTTTGGAGCTTAGTGAGGGACACAGCCAATGCAACCATGTTGAGCTTTTTACTTCTTGCAGCATTACATTTGGTGTTTGAACATTTTGATTGTCCATTGCAGCCTGTGGCCACATGAACATATACAGTATCTGTTACATAGTTACATAAATTGGGTTGAAAAAATACAGTCAACCAAGTTCAACCCCTCCAAATGAAATCCCAGCATCCATACATACACCCCTCCATACTTTCAGATAAGTTATATATACACATATCTATACTAACTATAAAGTTTAGTATTACAATAGCTTTTGATATTATGTCTGTCCAAGAAATAATCCAAGTCACTAGGGATGGGCACATTTTTTCACCTTGTTTCACCACGGAAATGACTCCCATATACTTGTATAGCGTTGTGCGACAAAAAAAAAAGCGCGCGCAAAAAAAATGCAAAAATTGTCGCACTGCAACATTTTTTTGCCCATCAAAATTCGCCCATCCCTACAAGCCACTCTTAAAGGCAATAAAAGAATCAGCCATCACATCATCACCCAGCAGTGCATTCCACAACCTCACTGTCCTCACTGTGAAGAACCAGCTACGTTGCTTCAAATGAAAGTTCTTTTATTCTAGCTTGAAGGGGTGGCTTATGGTGCGGTGGTCCTCTTTATGGGTAAAAAGGTCCCCTGCTATTTGTCTATAATGTCCTCTGATGTACTATAGAATGGAAAATACTATACTAAGAATGTGGAGTATCAGTCACTGTCATTCCACTGCAAATTGTGATCAACATAACTTTAGATCAGGGGTCCCCATCCTTTTTTACCTGTAAGCTACATTCAAATGTAAAAAGTTAGGGAGCGACACAAGCATGAAAAAACTCCATGGGAGTACCAAATAAGGGCTGTAATTGGCTATTTGGTAGCCCCTATGTAGACTGTCAGCCTACAGCAGACTCCATTTGGCAGTACACCTGTTTTTATGCAACCACAACTTGTTGCACTATGTGCCACTAGTCTTATCTGTAAACAAACTTGCCATTAATCCTATAGAGTCCTGACAGGTCATGGGACTAGTCATCACTCTGAGACCAAATTATGATAAATATAATTAAGTACATCTGGATCAAACAATGTAGGAATAAAAGCAAAGCCAATTGTTGAACTTTATTTCTGGGTATTAATAAACAAGACTTAAATTCTTTTATGAATTCTAATAATATATCCTATCCCACTGCGCTGCCAGTTACCAGTGAGTCAGAGGTAATAGAGCAAGTGATGTGCGACAATGTTACAACACAGAGGAATTTCTTTCCATATCTTTCTTTTCTTGCCAGTTCTAGTGAAGTTCTATGTATCAATAACGCAATTAGTTGTGGAACAAATCCAGGGCAGCAAGCTCGACTGCAATATTCTTTATTGGGAAGCAGAGTTACACAACATGTTTCGGGCAATGCCCTTTGTCACACTTGACAGATCTCAGACGACATGACAATCAGGATAACCCCTTTTTGCTAGCTTGCTATGTTCTAGGCAGCAGTGAGAAGGCAAGAGCCATGGGAGCAAGAACACATGCATACTGCGCAAACTGATGCATAAACTTGAAATGATTGCACAGAAGCATGCTTTGTTCCTCGAAGGTGAAGAGATGGTGGAGAGAGATTCAATGTGGACACGACGGGCTATATGGTGCACAGGAGCAGGACCGCCATCAGAAATCGCAGGTCTCCATATGACAAAATTTCCTGGGCCCCCTGGGCTGCGCCCACTGCAAGCCCCACCTACAGGTCCGCACTCGCCACCACACAGTAAAAAAACAAAAAAAATATTGGTGGCCAGGGCCCCCCCATTAAAAAATATTGGTGGCTAGGACCCCACATGAGAAAAAAAATTGGTGGCCAGGGCGGGCAGGGCGGGCCCCCACCCACCCCAGGGCGCCCACCCACCCCAGGGCGCCCACCCACCCCCACATTATACAAAAATTGGTGGCCAGGGCCCCTTAAACGTCCATGCCTTTCCGAAGTCAGCAGCTCTCAGAAAGATGGGGGGCCCGGCTAATCAAGTAAGTGTGGCGTGGCCGGGCCCCCCTTACCCTCGGGCCCCCTTCAACTCTCCCCCCTGTCCCCCCCCTGATGGCTGCACTGCACAGGAGAGTTTGCAGGAGGCCGTTATTCATATAAAGATCTTGCTAAGCCCTTCAGCCACTGAGCTAAAAATAATGCAAATGCTACTATTTAGATACAACTAACACTTTCTTATCTGAACAGCAGGTGTACAGGAGTACAAAAAATGAATCTCTATTGGAAAGTTATGGGCTATCTTGAGTATCTATTCTGTCTGAAAGCTAGCTTTTGGGACTTATGGATGTCAATACTATCTTTCTTAGTATGTATGTATGTATGTATGTATGTATGTATGTATGTATAACAATTTATAAAGCTCGAAAAGTATATCTAAATATGCACTATACTATATATTATTATACTATGTATATACAGGGAGGCCGCGTATTATTCTAATTACAATTATTACTAAAAGTATAAATACACAGAGATGTCATGTAGTATGAGACAAAGTTGGAAGGAGGTCCCTGCCCCATAGAGCTTACAGTCTAAATAAAAACATTACATCTGTATTATTGACATGAAAGGAAGTACTGTGGTTGTTCCAGATCTGCTGCTATCCCGCAATTTTTTCAATGAGGGGGTGACTATTCTCCTCAGTGGGAACTGATCCAATTCTCTGATTCCAACAATCAGTGTACAATTCTTCCATGGTTTATTGTTCAATCTATGTACAACTGAGCTCCTCCAGGCTACCATTCCTCTACTTAACTTCTACATATGTATCTAAACAGCTCAACTGACCAACTGTCAACTATAACGTTAACTAATTTTTGTTTTGTTTTTCCTTCTTTAAAAAAAAAGATAAAAAAAGATAATTATCTTATTATCTTCTTAGGGCCATAGCTGTTTTTTAGTTCATTGCCAACCTAGGCACCAGGCCACTGCTCTTTTTAGTAGACAGGAACGGTGAGGCAAATTATGGAAATATCCCTTTTACAGAAAATCCCAGATCCCAAGCATTCTGGATAAGTGGTCTCATACCTGTAATAGTAATAATTATCTAGGGATTTAGATTGTAAGCTCTTGTGAGTAGGGCCTTCTGATCTAATTTAGTACTTTTCAATGCTTGTTTGTTAAATTATTTTAAGACTTCTGTTCGGTAGAAATCATTCTAAGGTGCTGTGTAACTTGCTGGCGCTATATAAATTAATGATGATGATTATGTTGTTCTCTTACAAAATCCTGGATAAACCTGGATCCATCTTTATGATTAGTTGCACAGACATTGGGACACACAAGGTATCGCTCAACCTTCTGGTAGTGAGTACAACAGAATAAAATAGATTTTGTTCCTACTAGCTGACACTCATGTAAGGTTTTTTTCAACTGAGAGCTGTGGAGATGAGGAATTCTCTCCCTGAATCAGTTGTACTGGCTGATACATTAGATAGCTTTAAGAAGGGGTTGGATGGCTTTTTAGCAAGTGAGGGAATACAGGGTTATGGAAGATAGCTCATAGTACAAGCTGAACCTGGGATTAGTCCGATTGCCATTTGGAGTCAAGAAGGAATTCTTTCCCCCTCTGAGGCAAATCGGAGCAGCTTCAGATGGGGTTTTTTGCCTTCCTCTGGATCAACTGGCAGTTAGGAAGGTAAAAAAAAGTTAAAAGGTTGAATTTGATGGACGTGTGTCTTTTTTCAACCTAACTTACTATGTTACTATGAATTCTGCTCACCCTTGGATCCACCAGCCCATGACCTCTGCTTTGTTTATTTGCTTTGCTTCTTGAATTACCCTCAGACACTATGATGAAGAAAGAGTTAGTCAAAAATTCAAAACCAGTGCACCTGTATTGAATTTGCCGACTCTAAAGTGACTTCTTGTCTTGAATTACAGATGTGTGTCTCTCAGGGTATCTCAGAGGATGCTGAACTTGACATTTATCATATGTTAATTAGTGATGGGCGAATTTATTCGCCAGGCGCGAATTTGCGGCGAATTTGCGCGATTCGCCGCCAGCGAATAAATTCGCGAAACTCCCGCGAAAATTCTCGGAAAAAATTCGCCGGCGTCAAAATTTTTTTTCAAAAACGAGACGCCGGCGCCGTTTCGCAAATTTTTCACCGTTTCGCGAATTTCGCAAATTTTGCGGCGAAGCGAAACGGCGCAAATTCGCCCATCACTAATGTTAATTTATTTATATATAAGGCGCTACTTCTGCCAGTGGAGGGAGTGCCATATTTGCAGTACAGTCATTTTACAACAGAACAGAAATATCTGATTAATGTGATTTCCCTACAAATATGAAAATCTTAGTGCTCTGCACAGAAATATTAGCAAAATATTTATAAGACTGGTGCTCATCCTAAGAGAGGAAACTACTGGTGACTTTGATAATATGTGATTATGCCACCTTCTGATTGAATGCTATGAGTTGCACACTCAATTGCAGGCTTAAGACCATTTTTTATATTACCCCTATGTTTGTAATGTAATTTAAGAATGTTGCTGCTGGAATGGGACTGGAGGGGTGGTTAATATGAGTGTAGTCTAAATAAGAAGGGCAGCATACTGTATGTGCTAAAATATTACGGCTACATAGAACAATTAATAGCTTTATAAGTGAAAGATCCTTTGAAATGCTGGTGCTGGCAGAGTAGCATTATTGCCTTACAGCTCTGGGGTCCCAGGTTAGATTTCAACCAGTGTACTATTTGTAAGAAAAAAAAAGTCCACTGGAGAGCCGAGGTATTGATATACTTAACCTCCTTTCTGAGTAACAAAACTGGGTTAAAAAAACACCAAGAAGTCCATCAAGTTTAATCCCTCCAAATGAAACCCAGCATCCATACATACATACACTGACCCTCCATACACTCACATAAACTACATATACTCGTACACTAACTATAGATTTTAGAATCACTATAGCCTTAGATATTATGCTTGTCCACGAATCATCCGAGCCATTCTTAAAGGCATTGACAGAATTGGTCATCAGAACATCATCTGGCAGTGCATTCCACAACCTCACTGTGAAGAACCACCTACACTAGTTATAGGAATCTACTGGAGAAGCATACAACCTAAGGTAGCAGCATTATGCTTTGCATTAAAAAATGCCTACCTACTGGTATATGCATGTTTTTGTTTTTTGGATCATATGAGGTTATGGACCTTTTATGCTCCTCAATCCTAAAAGGATGGGATGTCTGGCCTATTCACATTTTGCACAAGGACATTTCAATGCATAAATAACATGCTACAAGTTACAGGTATGGTATTGTTTTAGTGGAATCTTTATGCCCTTTGTGTGGGTGTTTAATGTGGTCACCTTTAAAAATGGAATTAAAATTACCGCAATTAAAAAACTCAAAAATTTTATTTTTTTGGCTGAGCCAGGAACCTTGTTTTACTGCATGATTTAATCTTTACTCAGCTATGTCCAATTGGTTAGCAATGTTCTTTCCTCTTTTATAGGAAAAACACTGGGCTTCCTTTGAACAGTTTATCATACCTATATCCTTAGCCCAACAGGGATCAGTGTATTTTTACCACTATTCCTTACTAGCAAGGCCATATTCAGTAACAAATTAAATCCTTTTATATTTTCAGTGAAGTTATCAGTAAAGTACTGTATTTGGCCTAAACAATTGTTGACCTTAACATCCAGACAGTATATGCTGGTAAAAGTATATTCAGCTGGGAATTTGTAATAAAAACTCACCCTGGTGGTCTAGTGGGGGGACGGCAGGGACCCGTGCCGCTCCCTCGGTGGGGATGCCCGCTGCGCAAGTCTTCAGCGCCTCAGGTGC
This sequence comes from Xenopus laevis, assembly GCF_017654675.1. Taxonomy (NCBI): domain Eukaryota; kingdom Metazoa; phylum Chordata; class Amphibia; order Anura; family Pipidae; genus Xenopus; species Xenopus laevis. The sequence continues at coordinate 52,428,993 of NC_054386.1, forward strand.
CTGTACCTTAGTGGGCGAGCAGCACGCCTCCTTGTGATTTAAAGGCGCAGGCCTGCAATGGCGCGAAATTTAAGTTGCATTTTCTTTTTACACACTGCCCGTTATAGGAGTTTTTTCATGGTGCTATTTGAGCTTCTGTTTTGAACCTGTTTGATTCCTGTTGTGACCCCTGCCAGGCTTTTGACTATTCTGACCTCTGGATCCGGACCCTTGCCTGAATACCGACTACCACTTCTGCTAAATCCCTTCTGATTGCCCAGGCAATGAGAGAATATATCAGTGAAAACCTTGAAAAAGGTTTTATCAGATCCTCTAGTTCCCCTGCCGGTGCTGGATTCTTTTTTGTTGACAAGAAAGATGGTGGTCTTCGCCCTTGTATAGACTACAGGGGTCTTAACAAGATCACCATAAAAAATCGTTACCCCCTTCCTCTGATGTCCAAATTATTTGACCAGGTTAAAAATGCCAAAATTTATTCCAAGCTTGATTTTAGAGGTGCTTATAATCTCATCCAGGATGAGTGGAAAACGGCCTTTAACACCTGGGACGGCCACTATGAATATTTAGTAATGCAGTTTGGTCTTTGTAGTGGTCTATTTAGATGATATCTTGATCTTTTCTTTCAACTTGTGTGATCACCGTAAACATGTGTAGGAGGTGTTACGCAGATTGAGGGAAAATAACCTCTATGCCAAGTTAGAGAAGTGCACGTTTGAGGTTTCATCTGTCCAATTTTTGGGGTTTAACATCTCTAGTAAGGGTCTGGAAATGGATCCTGGTAAGGTTAAGGCGGTTCTGGACTGGGCTCAGCCTCTTTCTTTGCGGGCAAATAAAAGGTTCTTAGGGTTCGCCAACTATTACCGCCAATTTATTAAAAACTTTTCCTTGATAGTGGCCCCTATCACTGATTTAACTAAAAAAGGTGCAGATCAGAGTATGTGGCTCCCCAATGCTATTCAAGCCTTCAAACTCCTCAAGAAGGAGTTTGTGTCTGCCCCCATTCTTCATCACCCTGACACTACTCTTCCATTCATTGTTGAGGTTGATGCCTCAGAGGTTGGGGCAGGGGCAGTCCTCTCAAAGGCACCAACCAACAAGGTACACCTTTGTGCCTTTTTCTCTAAAAAAATTTCGCCTGTTGAGGCTAATTATGATCGGGAATAGAGAATTGTTGGCTGTTAAGTGGGCCTTTGAGGAATGGCAACATCTGTTGGAGGGGGCTAAGCATTTTATAACGGTCTTTACTGAGCACAAAAATTTGTCATACATTGAGTCTGCCAAGCGGTTGAATCCTAGGCAGGCCAGATGGGCTTTATTTTTCAACTGGTTTAATTTTTCCCTAACCTACAGGCCTGGTTCCAAGAACACTAAGGGGTATGCACTCTCTAGGAAGTTTTAAATCTAATTAGTCCGACTCTAGTGAGTGCATTCCCATCATTCCTAGTGAATTGTGGCAGCTCTGGGATCAGACCTTGCCACACTATTATCCTCAGCTCAGTCTTCCACTCCTGTAGAAACTGCCCCTGGAAGATTATTTGTACCTGAGGATCTTAGGGAACAGGTTCTGGGTGAGGCTCACAATTCCAAAATGGCAGGACACCCTGGCATCGCCAAAACGATGTCTCTTTTATCCCGCAATGTTTGGTGGTTTTTATTTAAGCAATACGCTAAAAATGTTGTTAGTTCTTGCCCAGTCTGTCAAAGGTCTAAATCCTCTAGGAATTTGTCACAGGGGTTGTTGAGGCCACTACCTATCCCTGATAGACCCTGGTCCCATCTTTTGATGGATTTCATTGTTGATCTTCCCCCTTCTGAAGGGAAAACTGTGATTTGGGTAGTGATGGATAGGTTCAGCAAAATGAGCCACTTCATTTCCCTCCCACACCTCCCTTCTGCCAAAACTTTAGCTGAGCTATTCATTTCTAATATTTTTAAGTTACATGGTTTTCCGGGCAATATTGTTTCTGATAGAGGAGTACAGTTTGTTTCGAAATTTTGGCGAGCATTCTGCTCTCTGGTGGGGATTGAGTTGTCTTTTTCCATCGTATATCACCCTCAAACCAATGATCAAACCGAAAGGGTTAACCAGTCCCTTGAACAATTTTTGAGGTGTTACGTGTCTGACAACCAGTCCTCATGGGCTGAACTATTACCCTGGGCAGAATTTGCTTACAATAATGCAACTCATTCTTCAACTGGTGAATCTCCATTCTTTATTGTTAATGGTTTACATCCCAAAGCATTTTCTTTTTCTGGTCTGGTTCATCGTCCCCTGTACCCTCTGTTAATTCTGCTGTCAAACAGTTTGCAAAAATTTGGTCTGGGGTGCACGACTTGGAGTAGGGAGGAATAGGGAACAAAGGATGCCTTCAAGGCAGCTCTATCTACCAGGCAGATAACAACTCAGCCACACCCTCCTCCTAGGCTAAACACACCTCCCCCAGCACATTGGTCAGTACACTCTAGCATTGCTTTCAATGAAGTTGCCAGATATGAAGTGTGTGATGTAATTTGCTCCTCCCTTTGATGATGTGCTGTGTGATGTCATCTGCTCCTCCTGTATCATGGCTGCTAAAGTCTGGAGGGAAAGTGATTTGAAAAGAGAGAGGATTCCTGCAGAGAAGCAGAATTTCAGTGAGAAGTTTTAAGTAGGAAACTGCACCAAACTCTACAGAAAGTCACATACAGGTGGTAATCTGGGTACAGCAGGGAATCTGAGTGTGTGTGTGTGTGTAGGCTGTGGTTTTTTTTAGTGAATTACACTGACATCTTAATGTGACATGGAGGCTCTGAGGGCAGAGAGCTGCAAATTATCTTTCTAGCTCAAAACATTTCTGCTTCCCAACTATACTTTTTGTATATTTGTGCAATAAATGTGCTGTACAAGTGATTGTATTGTGTTTCTTAAAGGGATCATGTCATCAGAAAACATGTTTTTTTGCACTGAAATCCATTTCTCAAAAGAGCAAACAGATTTTTTTATATTAAATTTTGAAATCTGACATGGGGCTAGACATTTTGTCAATTTCCCAGCTGCCCCATGTCATGTGACTTGTGCCTGCACTTTAGGAGAGAAATGCTTTCTGGCGGGCTGCTGTTTTTCCTTCTTAATGTAACTGAATGTGTCTCAGTGGGACATGGGTTTTTACTATTGAGTGTTGTTCTTAGATCTACCAGGCAGCTGTTATCTTGTCTTAAGGAGCTGCTATCTGGTTACCTTTGAATTGTTCTTTTGTTGTTTGGCTGCTGGGGGGGGGAAAGGGAGGGGGGTGATGTCACTCCAAACTTGCAGTACAGCAGTAAAGAGTGATTGAAGTTTATCAGAGCACACGTCACATGACTTGGGGCAGCTGGAAAGTTGGCAATATGTCTAGCCCCATGTCAGATTTCAAAATTGAATATAAAAAAAAATCTGTTTTCTCTTTTGAGAAATGGATTTCAGTGCAGAATTCTGCTGGAGCAGCACTATTAACTGATTCGTTTTGAAAAAAATGTTTTTCCCATGACAGTATCTCTTTAATGCTTAAATAGTAAGTTGTAACCATGTGCTCTCTGCCTCCCGGGATGATCTAATTTATGTTCTGCCTGATAGGATGATGATGTCACTATGAGCTGCCTGGTAGTATGGTTTTCATATGAGCTGCCTGGTAGGATGTTGTTGTCACTATGAGCTGTCTGGTAGGATGGTTTTCATATGAGCTGCCTGATAGGATGTTGTTGTCACTATGAGCTGCCTGGTAGGATGCTTTTCATATGAGCTGCCTGGTAGGATGCTGTTATCACTATGAGCTGCCTGGTAGGATGGTTTTCATATGAGCTGCCTGATAGGATGTTGTTGTCACTATGAGCTGCCTGGTAGGATGCTTTTCATATGAGCTGCCTGGTAGGATGCTGTTATCACTATGAGCTGCCTGGTAGGATGGTTTTCATATGAGCTGCCTGATAGGATGTTGTCACTATGAGCTGCCTGGTAGGATGCTTTTCATATGAGCTGCCTGGTAGGATGCTGTTATCACTATGAGCTGCCTGGAAGTATGGATTTCATATGAGCTAACTGATAGGATGTTGTTATCACTATGAGCTGCCTGGTAGGATGGTTTTCCTATGAGCTGCCTGATAGGATGATGTTATCACTATGAGCTGCCTGGTAGGATGGTTTTCATATGAGCTGCCTGATAGGATGTTGTCCTTATGAGCTGCCTGGTAGGATGGTTTTCATATGAGCTGCCTGTCAGGGAGCCGGGAGCTCCCTCCAGGGAGGTAGTCAGGATCGAGGAGGAAGCCCTCTTGAGGGAGCAAGGTCGCGGAGTCCAAAGGGTTAATCAAAGGAGTAGTCAGAATCCAGGCAAGAGTTCACAGGCAGGCAGATAACAGCAAAGTCCAAAGTCCAGGCAAAAGGGTCAGGATAATAATCAGGAACAAGATTTCAGCAATAATAGCTCACAGGGAACCCAGGATACACTCAGGAAATGTTTCCTATACTTGGGCGCCATTCTGGCGTCTTGGTAGCGTTTTTATATTTGAATTTGGCGCCATAGTGACGTCATTGGCATCCTTGCGCCGATGTCGGCGCGCTGACGTCATCGCGCCAGCGCCGCTACCCACGTGGCGGCCATGGGCGCCGCCATTTTGGGAGCGACGCCGGCAGGGGAGGACACGCCACCCAGAGCTTCTGGAACTGCTCCAGGTGGCGATCGTGACAGTACCCCCCCTCACGGGGGGCCTCTGGACCACCAGAACTTGGCTTCTGGGGAAATTTGTAGTGGAAATCCCTCACAAGACGAGGAGCATGAACATCAGAGTGTCCTTCCCAGGAGCATTCTTCAGGGAATGGCTAGGCTTGGATGTGGCACAAATGGTACAAGCAGCAACAAAGTCTTTGACATCCTTTCGGATAGTCGGCCACCAGACTAAACGTCGAAGGAGTTCAAGAGTCTTTTCAGGACCAGGATGTCCTGCTTGCTTGGAACAGTGGGTCTGTTGAAGAATGGGCAGACGTAGTTCAGAGGGAACAAACGCCATCCCAATGGGGGTATCAGGAGGAGCAGAAGATTGACCAGCCAGAATTTGATCAGCGAATTTAGGGTACAAGGAAGCAATGATCTTGACAGGAGGAATAATAGGCTCTTGTCTTTCAGGAGTACGATCCACCGGAGTGAAACTTCGAGACAGAGCATTCTTGGAGCCAGGGCGAAAAGTCAAGATAAAGTTAAATCGAGAGAAGAGAGCCCACCTTGCTTGTCTGGGATTCAGCCTCTTGAGAGATTGAATGAATTCAAGATTCTTATGATCTGTGTAGATCGTGACTGGGATCAAGGAACCTTCAAGGAGGTGACGCCACTCTTTTAAGGCAAGCTTAACCGCCAGGAGTTCTCGATTTCCTACATCATAATTTTGTTCTGCAGGAGAGAACTTCTTAGAGAAATACGCACATGGGTGCAGCTTTCCATCAGAGGGATGTCTTTGGGACAGGCTAGCTCCAGCTCCAACTTCAGAAGCATCTACCTCGCTGAAGAAAGTTAACTCCGGATCAAGATGGCGGAGAACCGAAGCAGAAGTGAAGGCATCCTTCAAGGATTGAAAAGCTTCTACAGCAGGCGGGGACCATGAGCCCCCTTTTCGGATGAGGGCTAGGATAGGAGCAATACAAGAAGAGAATACCTTAATGAATTGCCGATAGTAATTGGCAAAACCAATGAATCTCTGGATTGTCTTAGTGCTCAGCGGTAGGGGCCACTCTTGGATTGCAGACACTTTCACAGGATCCATCTCAAAACCCTCTGGGGAGATGATATAGCCCAGAAAAGGAATCTTGGACACTTCAAACACGCATTTCTCCAGTTTGGCAAAGAGAGAGTTCTTCCTCAAACGAGGGAGTACTTCCTTCACCTGGGAGCGATGGCTTGCAAGGTCCTTGGAGAAAATCAGGATGTATCTAGGTACACGACCACAAACTTTCCCAAGAGATCCCGGAAAATGTTGTTCATGAATTCTTGAAAGACAGCGGGGGCATTGCAGAGACCAAAGGGCATTACGAGGTACTCATAGTGCCCATCACGAGTGTTGAATGCTGTCTTCCATTCGTCACCTTCCCGGATGTGGATAAGGTTAAACGCCCCACGGAGATCCAACTTAGTGAAGATTTTAGCCCCCTTCAGTTGGTCAAAGAGTTCAGCAATCAGAGGCAAGGGATACCGGTTCTTAACGGTGATTTTATTAAGACCCCGGTAGTCAATACAAGGACGTAGGCCTCCATCCTTCTCCACGAAGAAGAATCCAGCCCTGGCGGGAGAAGGGCGAATAAACCCCCGCTGGAGATTCTCTTGGATATATTGTTTCATGGCAGTGGTCTCTGCTGGAGAGAGAGGATAAGTACGACCTCTAGGGGGCATGGTTCCAGGCAGAAGATCGACAGGACAATCGTATGGTCGATGTGGAGGAAGGAATTCTGCAGACTTCTTACAGAATACATCAGAGAATTCCCTGTAAAAGGAGGGTAGAGTCTTCAGATCAGACAGATATATTCACCCTCTGGAGGGGTTCAGCAGGAAGACAGTGCTGCTGGCAAAATGGGCTCCAACGGGAAATCTGTCCTGCGGACCAATCAATGGTGGGATTATGCAGGTGCAGCCAAGGGAGACCCAAAACAACTGGAACGGATGGGCAGGAAATAATTAGGAACGATAGTCTTTCTTTATGCAGCGCCCCAACCTGCACAGGCAATTCCCCAGTCGTCATAGAGATAAATTCAGCCTCCAGGGGTCTGTCATCAATGGCAGTGACACGAAGAGGAGTAGACAATGGGAATAAAGGAACTTCCATGTATTTGGCAAAAAGAGCATCCATGAAGTTCCCAGCAGCTCCAGAGTCAATGAAAGCTGAGCCGACAATGGTCTTAGTGGCTAGACGAATCTGTAAAGGAAGGAGAAACCTGTGAGTGTTCTCTTGAGACTTCGGAGTAGTGCCCCCTACATGAGTTACCCTAGATATACCTCGGGGAACAGAACTCGTGGGCTTCACCGGACAAGAGTTCGCAAAATGAGACTGTCCACCACAATACAGACATAGGCCAGCCATCCGTCTACAGATCCTTTCTTGTTCAGAGAGACGAGCCCTTCCAACTTGCATCGGTTCCTCCGGAGGAGAAGTAGAAGCTTGAGTAGCTGGAGTATGCAAGAGAGGTCTTTGGAAGCGGGGTGCCAACAAGGGTTGAAATCTTTTACAACGCTCCTTCTCTACTTGATGCTCTCTGAGACGAGTGTCCACCTTAATGGATAGTGCAATCAAATCCTCCAGCAGGTCAGGGAACTCCCTGGAGACAAGATCATCTTTAATGCAAATAGACAGACCTTGATAGAATACGGCCTTATAGGCATCGTCATTCCAGGAAATCTCAGCCATCAAAGTTCTAAAGTCAATAGCATAGTCACTGACACTGCGGTGTCAGTACGACATGCTTGAAGAAAAGCCTTGGCATCAAAAGTCAGTGGAGAATTCTTCTCCCAAAGAGATGTTGCCCACTCAAGCGGTTTGCCCACCAAACGAGACATCACATAGCCTACCTTGGAACGTTCATTGGGGAAGTGCGAGGGTTGAAACTCGAACTGGATCTGGCACTGTGTGGCGAAACCTCTGCAGGCCTGTGGGTCCCCACTGAAGCGAGGAGGAGGCGGAATACCAGGCTCACCAGACGAGAAACCTGTGGTAGACGAGACGACCGCCATGGGAGGATTTACAGCAGCTTGGGAAGCAGGAGACGCTGGAGGCACTCAAGAGAGAAGGGTATCGAGTGCCTGTCCTATGCGGTACTGCTGGGCTTCATATTCCTCCATGCGGGATGCCAGTCCGACATCAGGCGTGGCTTCCTCAGTAGGATCCATGGCCCAAGTATAATGTCAGGGAGCCGGGAGCTCCCTCCAGGGAGGTAGTCAGGATTGAGGAGGAAGCCCTCTTGAGGGAGCAAGGTCGCGGTGTCCAAAGGGTTAATCAAAGGAGTATTCAGAATCCAGGCAAGAGTTCACAGGCAGGCAGATAACAGCAAAGTCCAAAGTCCAGGCAAAAGGGTCAGGATAATAATCAGGAACAAGATTTCAGCAATAGCAGCTCACAGGGAACCCAGGATACACTCAGGAAATGTTTCCTATACTTGGGCGCCATTCTGGCGTCTTGGTAGCGTTTTTATATTTGAATTTGGCGCCATAGTGACGTCATTGGCGTCCTTGCCCTATGCTCCCTGTGTGTGCCATACTCTGCCTGCCCTTTGATCCTTGGTCATGCCATACTCTGCCTACCCTATGCTCCCTGTGTGTGCCATACTCTGTTTGCCCTATGCTCCATGTGTGTGCCCTGCTCTGCCTGTGGAACATAACACTGATATTTGTTCTGGGGGTTTGCTGACATTTGAAAATTATTGTTATGGGCCCCTAAGGCATTCAATCATGTGCTGGGGGTGCTGTGTTATCCACAGGCATATGAATTTAAGGGTATGTCTTAATATGACAACTTTTTTTTCATTTGAGTGATGCGATATCCCTGCAGTGAGCACCAACCATTTGTTTTTTTTGGTGCTACCACAATTAATTGTGGACATGGTCTTGTAGTAACATGGGTGTGGTTTAAAAACAAGGCGTGGTTAACACTGGATTCCATTATCAGCCCTCCACCATGTAGGCCAGAAAAATTCCGGCCCTCAGTACCATGGAAGTTGGGCAGCACTGCTTTAGGGCAATGGTACATTGCATTTTTGCCTGTGGTAAATATATGCTACTTCAGGCGACACAGCATCCCTAGTTTCCTTTTCCACCCTCAGTAATGTGAACCGCAGGTGGGGAAACATGTGTATCACTTCCACTTTCCAAACTAGCCTGAAATTGCTTAATAAGAAAACTTTAGGATACTTTGCAGAGTGTATGTTTTCTGGCCAGTGATTCAAAGTACTGCCAGTCAGAAGTAAACCAGTTTTTTTTTGTTGCCTGAGGAAGCAAAAATTTGCTAAAGGGGTGGTTCACCTTTAAGTTAACTTTTAGTATGTATAGAATGGTGTGAGACACCAGTTGGAAAAGTTATAAATGGTGTCTATATTTCACCTAGGTTTCTTAACTATACATGGTGAGGGGCTCCAGGGAATAGATATAGGGAGAAAAACAGCTTATGGGTTTTCTCCGAGTTGTTTTGAATTTCTGGTCTGGGTCCTGGAGTCCGGAGGCTTTGTAGAGCATTGGGTGGGATGAAGCTTCCATTCCTAGGTCCATTACGGATACGGACTGAATAGTAAAAGTGTTACAATTCAGAACAGTGAGAAGGGGGAAGCACTGAGAGGAGAGATCAGGCTCCCTAAAACCAAGCCAGCCACACTCATTGGGAGAGGTACTGGGGCTTGTAGGGAGGCATTGAAAGTTCCTGACTGTTTGGATTAATGCCATGCTGAAGTAAGCGGTTTTCATTTTAAACTTGAACTGTGTTATTTTGCTGAATAAACGAGCAGGCCTGGTCCTGTTTACAAACTCTACTTGCTGTTCACTTCATGTTATGCAAGCACTGCAGTCACCAAGAGACACTACACTTAAAGGGAATTTCTCAGCAATTATGGAAGAACTAATAAAGCAGCTAGTACTGGCAAATGCTAACTAGCAGCATGCAAACCAACTGCAGCAAGAGACCAACCGACTAAATATTGAACAAATGCGACAATTATCAGACTCTTATCAGGCCTTTGTGAAAGAACAGCAGCTGGTAAATCAGTCATTGCAGCAGCAGATTCAAGTTATGGCAGAGAGACAAGTGGGGTCAGTTTCCAGGTCGCGAAAGTTGATCTAGTCCTCCCTGCAAAAGCTTACACTTGACGATGATGTTGAAGCTTACCTGACCATCTTTGAAAGGGTCGCAGAGAGAGAGAAGCTCCTCGAGGATCAGTGGGCTGAAGTACTGGCTCCTTTTCTAACAGGTGAACTCCAAAAGGCATATTATGATCTTAGCTGGCAGGATGCCAAAGTGTATGCCAAGCTGAAGGGGAAAATCCTCACCAGGATGGGTGTTACCCTGGCTGTCCGAGCCCGGAGGGTCCATGTCTGGGAGTATAACCCTACCAAACCGGTGAGATCCCAAATGTTTGATCTGTTCCATCTTACCAACAAGTGGTTACAGCCAGAGGCATTTACTTCCAGTCAGATCGTGGAGAGAGTTTTCTGTGACCGTTTTATCAGAGCCCTGCCGCTAAAACTACAGCATTGCATTGGACGTACAGATCCCAAAGATGTGGATGAGCTTATTTCCGTTGTGGAAAGCTAAACCACTACAGAGGAGTATGTCCAGGAGCTGTATTCTAAGAGGGTATTCTCTAAGTTCGGCAAGACCACAGACTCCGGTAAGACTGTTCCTTTTGGGCAAGGGGTGGCGCAAGGCTCCTCAGGAAAGGGGAAAGACTCCTGTACAAGTCAGGCCCAAAAGGGCACCTAGCCCTAAAAGTGGTACTTTTTCCAGAGACAGGGCACAACCTGTGTGTTGGCGGTGCCAAGGACTAGGACATATGGCCGCTGAGTGTCCTTTACTTCATGAGCCAATGGAGTATGAACTAGGCAGATACATGTCGATGTTTGCAAGCCCTGTGTGCACAGCCCACTTGGAATGTGAGATAGACAGACAAATGTGCTCTATCAAAATCGAGGAGCATCCACTGAGGGCTCTATTAGATTCGGGAAGTTTGGTCACCCTGGTGCATGCCAGTCTGGTTGACACAGAAAAGCTTCAGCCAAGGCAGATTGGAGTCATCTGTATACACGGTGACACTAAAGATTATCCTACGGCTACACAAACTTTTGAGACTCCTTGTGGCACTGTAAAGCATGCAGTGGGTGTGGTTAAAAACCTGTTACACAGTGCGATTATTGGATGTGATTTTCCTATGTTTTGGGAATTGTGTGGTAAAACACAGGTAGTATCCCCCATAAACATGTTAGAGGGAAATATTGGTAATGGCCCTATCCCAGAGGAGAATCTGGTAACAGGCGACTCAGTAGCACCCTTTACAAGTTTCCTTGATAACTTCCCCTTAGACGTTATGGCTGGGGACCCAGAGGAACCCCCTCCTAAAACAGAGTTGCCTGACTTGCCAGTCTCAAGGGACAACTTTGGAAGTGCCCAGATAAAGGACCCCAATTTAGTTAATGTCTGGAGAAGTGTTAAAGGAGAAGGAAAGTCTAAAATAAAATAAAGCTGTAATTATTGCCCATAACATACTGTATATATATATATATATATATATATATATATATATATATATATATATATATATATATATATATATATATATATATATATATATATAACAAACAGGGGAAAGAAGTTGTGCTCACCACTAGTTTTTAAAATCATTAGGCGGGGGTGCAATGAGGGTGTGACCACAAAAAACATATAGACAAATACAAGATTCCTCTGCACTCAACCCATTATCAATATATTTAAGACAGCGACATTTTGTGCATTTATATAATATATAATTAAACCATAGAATTCTTAATGAATCAGATGAAAATTGAGCATAGGACATGCAGAGGAATCTTGTATTTGTCTATATATATATATATATATATATATATATATATATATATATATATATATATATATATATATATATATATATATATATATATATATATATATATATATACACTTACCAGCAGGCATTTCTTCTTTAAGTTTTTCATTAATTCTTGAGCTGTAATCCTTTTTAAAATAAGTGGCAAAAAATAAGTGGCAAGCTGAACTGAAAAGAGTATCCCTGCTGCAGTTCAGAAATCTGTCTAACCAGGGCACGTGCATGCGCAATTAGTCTCAGAGGTGCCCTGCACAAGCGCATAATGATCTTCTGGCTTCCCTCTGAAGAGTTAACGTTCAGGTCGTGATATATCCATTCATCATGACCTCTCTGCCCCCGCCTGCTTTTACTCACACACCAGATTAATGGTTCACATTGCCTGATTACCGACAGAAGCTTTGAAGGTCCTGCGTTTGCTTGCTCTCGGTTTTTATTTACAGCTTGCCAGCCAGAAAAGGAGCAGACAACTAAATATATCCAGCGTTCGGGTCTGTCTGACTGAGGTCTGTAGTAATACAACATATATTTTTTTAAAAAGCACAATTTTAGAACATTGGTTATGTACTGCTTCATGTATTTTTTTTCCATGACTCAACTGCAGGAAGTGACGTGGTGGTTTGAAAATGGTGGCGCCAAAGTTTCTACTACGGACAAATTTTGGAATGGTACTGCACACAATTAGTAATACTATTGCACTTTTCAATGCAGCGATTCAGGAGGGGGGGTAATGGCGAAGAGGAAGAGATATGTTGTTTTAACATTCCTTCTCCTTTAAGGTAATAAATGGGGTGCCTCAGGAGCCAGAGACCAACATAGTGTATCCTCACTTTATGGTGCAAAATTTACTGTACAGAGTAGATAAGGTACAGGAGGAGGTGCTAGAACAACTGGTGGTACCTCAGCCCTATGTAAGAATGGTGTTAGACCTGGCTCATTCGCACATTTTGGGGGGGCACCTAGGGGTAAGAAAAACCAAAGAGAGAATCATGCAAAGATTCTTTTGGCCAGTGATATATAAAGCTGTTGAAGAGTTTTGTGAGTCAAATGAATACACCCCAACCACATTTTCGGAACCCACCAATACCACTTCCTATTATTGAGGTTCCTTTTGAGCGGATTGCCGTGGATCTAGTTGGCCCTCTACCTAAGTCGGCCCAGGGCCACCAACATATTTTGGTAATCCTAGACTATGCCACCCGTTACCCAGAGGCAATACCTCTCAGGAACTCATCATCAAAGCTCATTGCAAAGGAGCTATTTCAAATGTTTACCAGGGTGGGAATACCACAGGAAATCTTAACTGACCAGGGGACACCTTTCATGTCTAAAATAATGAAAGAGTTATGTAGGTTGTTTAGAATAACCCACATTCGTACGTCTGTGTATCACCCCCAAACGGATGGGTTAGTGGAGAGATTTAATAAAACTCTTAAAGCCATGCTTAAAAAAGTAGTAGACCAAGATGGAAAAGACTGGGATTATTTGTTACCCTATCTAATGTTTTCTATAAGGGAAGTACCACAGGCCTCCACAGGTTTCTCCCCATTCAAATTGCTATATGGTAGACATGCCCGAGGCCTATTAGATATTGCCAGAGAAACTTGGGAACAAGAAACTACCCCCCATAAAAGTATAATTGAACATGTCACGCAGATGCAGGAGAGGATAAATGCAGTTATGCCTATTGCTTCGAGAGCATATGTGTCAAGCTCAAGAAGGGCAGGCTAGAGTTTACAATAAATCGGCTAAGGTGCGTGCCTTTAACCCAGGGGACCAGGTGTTGGTCCTAGTACCCACTGTCGAGAGTAAATTCCTAGCCAAATGGCAGGGACCCTATGAGATTAGGGAAAAGGTGAATGAGGTAAACTACCGGGTATATCAGCCAGGAAAAAGAAAACCTCTTCAGATATACCATATTAATTTACTAAAACCCTGGAAAGATCGCAAGGTTTTATCAGCGGTGGGATGTCCTAGAGTGTCCCACTCCCAAGAGGAACCTGAGGTTAAAATTGCGGAAACTCTGTCTTCAGCTCAGTCTCAGGAAGTAAGGGAGTTTCTACAAAGACACAGAGATGTTTTTTCTCAATTGCCAGGTCGAACTAATGTCATAAAACACGACATTATTACTGACCCTCAGGTAAAAGTTAAGTTAAAGCCCTATCGGATACCTGAGGCTCAAAGACAGGCAATTTCAACAGAGGTTAAAAATATGTTGAGTCTTGGGGTAATAGAAGAGTCACACAGTGAGTGGTCCAGCCCCATTGTCTTAATTCCAAAACCTGACGGGAGCTTAAGGTTCTGCAATGATTTCAGAAAGTTAAACGAGATCTCCAAATTTGATGCTTACCCCATGCCAAGGGTAGATGAACTAATTGAAAGGTTGGGCCAAGCTAGATACATCTCTACTCTTGACCTTACCAAAGGCTATTGGCAAGTACCCTTGACAGACAGGGCAAAGTAAAAGACGGCTTTTTCTACCCCAGAAGGCCATTTTCAGTACACTGTTCTGCCATTTGGTTTACATGGGGCCCCCACCACTTTTCAGAGAATGATGGACCGTATACTCAAGCCACATAGTAAGTATGCCTCAGCATATTTAGATGATGTAGTGATCTTTAGCAGGGACTGGATTTCCCATCTTTCAAAGGTACAGGCTGTTCTAAATTCCATACGGGAAGCTGGGTTAACAGCCAATCCAAAAAAGTGCACACTAGGCATGGAAGAAGCCCGGTACCTGGGATATAATATAGGACGGGGAGTTATAAAACCCCAAATAGATAAGATTGAGGCAATTAAAACCTGGCTCCAGCCTATTTAAAAAAAACAAGTTAGAGCCTTTCTGGGGATTGCAGGTTATTACAGAAGATTTGTGCCCAACTTTGCTACTATAGCCGCCCCACTTTCACAAAAGGAAAAAAGTCTACCATGGTCAAGTGGACAGAGGAAGCAGAAAAAGCATTTCAAAGGTTAAAAGAAATATTATGCAAAAGGCCAGTGTTAATTACACCAGACTTCAGGAAAGAGTTTCTGGTACAAGCAGATGCCTCTGATGTTGGGCTAGGAGCAGTCCTATCACAAGCAGTTAATTCAGAGGAGCACCCTGTAGTTTATTTTAGCAGGAAGTTAACTCCAGCAGAAAAAAACTACTCCATAGTAGAAAGGGAGTGTCTAGCCGTAAAATGGGCTTTGGACTCCTTGAGGTATTATTTGTTGGGTAGACAGTTTAAATTGATTTCTGACCATTCTCCCTTAAGATGGATGTCTAGAAATAAAGGGAATAATGCATCGTTATGAGATGGTTTCTGGCCTTGCAAGACTTTAAGTTCTCTGTAGAGCACAGACCCGGGTCTCAGCAAGGAAATGCTGACGTTTTATCCCGAGTCCACTGCTTGTTGGCCAAAAGTGCTCTACCCCACAGGTCTGAGCAGAGGGGGAGGGTATGTGAGACACCAGCTGGAAAAGTTATAAATGGTGTCTATATTTCACCTAGGTTTCTTACCTATACATGGTGAGGGGCTCCAGGGAATAGATATAGGGAGAAAACCAGCTTATGGGTTTTCTCTGAGTTGTTTTGAATTTCTGGTCTGGGTCCTGGAGTCCGGAGGCTTTGTAGAGCATTGGGTGGGATGAAGCTTCCATTCCTAGGTCCATTACGGATTTTGTGCCAGGAGCATGTTCAGCTGACTGAATGGTAAAAGGAGTGTTACAATTCAGAACAGTGAGAAGGGGGAAGCACTGAGAGGAGAGATCAGGCTCCCTAAAACCAAGCCAGCCACACTCATTGGGAGAGGTACTGGGGCTTGTAAAGAGGCATTGAAAGTTCCTGACTGTTTGGATTTATGCCATGCTGAAGTAAGCTGTTTTCATTTTTACACTTGAACTAAAATTGGCTGGCCAAAAGGGAGCTGTAATATGTATGAACAACTCTCCTGGCAACTGCATTCCTCTATAAAAAAAAAACAAATATATTGCTGCCATTTTAAACCGTGCGCTAAATCTTATTATAAATGCTCAGGAGGTGGCAGCTGTCAGTCAAACAAACTGTGCACTCCCCTGACCTTTCACCCTGAATTAGGCAGCAAGTTAGGATATTTTCATAAAGTGACATCAATAGGTGGGGAAGGGTAAAAACATGTATGTTCCTTCATTACATAAACCATACAGTACCTATTATAAACAATATGGTGCTTTACTAAATCAGGAATGGGTAGAACATCAGATGGGGAGAGAACCTGTGTTTTGGTGAGAAGAACAAACACAATGTAACAATTACTCCTTAAATCGGGGTCTTCTTAATAAATAGAATATCATATTTATTTTCTCTAGATTCATACAATTAAGAAATGGGGAATGTTAACTTATCTAATAATTAAATTTGGTGCTATTGAGTTCTGCAACATACTGGGGAGATTCAATTTATATCATAAGGCCATATGCAACCAGACATTTGCCTGGTCAAAATTCAATAAATGATTCTATGTATATACTGTAGACTGAGCAAACAGTGGCCTCCTAAGGGGTATGCCCAGACCTACAGCATGATATGAAATGGAGTCAATATTGACAAACAGAACAACTTACAGGGACCCACTGCATGATTATTTTAGGACCTAGGGAAGAATTAGGCAAAAAGACATCTTTGAAAGTACTTCTCAGTAAGTCAGTACCTTACTGGGCCCCAGGCCCAGACCGGCAATCTGGATATTCAGGTTGATGGGTTAGATCAGTAAGGTGCTGTCTGGGCCTCAGTGTACTTGAAATATCAGAGGCTATTTTGTCTCTTTCTATCTCAGTTCACACATTCTGCCCCCCCCATACCTCCTGGGCCTCCAGTAGGCACATGGTCTGGAACTGTGTATCTGAGCTCTATTCCCTCAGGAGACATGTTCTGCCTCAAATTCCCTGTCCCAGCAACATTTCCAATATTGCTTAGTAGGTCATAAATTTAAATCTTGTTTGTCTGGCAAAGCTGCCAAAATAGCCTAGCAAAATGTTTAAGATCTTTGGATTTTTTTTCATTGAGGAATGTTTTGGCCATTTACAGGATTTTTATATCTTTCCATTTATCCGAAGTAAGCTGTAGTTGGGTGGATAATGACCCAGACACTGACCCCCATGATTTATGTTTCCACCACTTCTTCTTATACTTGCCAACAATTGCTTCAGGAACAATTCATCTTACAAACAAATTGGAAGGTCAGAGATCTGAAAGAGGGACTTAGGCTGGACTAAGCACAAAGATGGACTGTATACCTGCTCAGTTTAATAGCAACCAATAAGGGGCATATTTATCAAGGGTCAAAGTTCGAATTAAAAAAAACTTCGAAATTCGAATTCAAAAGTACCAACCGAAATTAAGTCTTTAAATGAAGTTGTTTTTTGGTCGAATAGGTCAGTTTTCAGCTGAATTCGAATCGTACAAATCAAAGGAATAGCGCATTCGATTAGAAGTTTTTCCAAAAAAATTTTTTTTACAGTCCATCAATTGACTCCAATTAGGTTTTAGTAGGTCCCCCATAGGCTAAAACAGCAATTTGGCAGGTTTTAGATGGCAAATAGTCGAAGTTGAATTTTTAAAGAGACAGTACATAATAAATTTCGATATTCTAATTTTTTTCAAATTCAAATCTAATTTGGACTATTCCCTAGTTGAAGTACACAAAAAATAGCTAAAAATTTTTATTTTCATTTGAAAATTCACCTTGACCTTTGATAAATCTGCCTCTAAGTGTTTTTTTACAGACAACTGCAGGATGAATTAAAGAATAAATCGGAATGGTTGTAAATAAATTT
This sequence comes from Xenopus laevis, assembly GCF_017654675.1. NCBI lineage: Eukaryota > Metazoa > Chordata > Amphibia > Anura > Pipidae > Xenopus > Xenopus laevis. The sequence continues at coordinate 52,446,379 of NC_054386.1, forward strand.
TGTATTCTGTAGTTACCTAACATAGCATGGCAATACCCTTGGCTGTAGTTCTAGGGCAAAATTAATAGGGCTAACGTTCAAGTTATTTGCCTAATCTGGATGGCCTGAATTCTGTCTGATTTGAATAGTTTATGTAGGGGATGTACAGGAGTTGACCCTCCCCAGAATAATCTATGCCCTGGGGGGAAGGAGGTACAGGCATGGGCACTTCACAGTAAATGCACTTTTTATACACGGCGACTTGCTCCGGAGGATCATATTCTTGACTTAAAAAATGTTAAATGGCCATTGAGCTACTTTGACTTTAATTGGACTTTCTTGGTTACCAAGCTATTGCATAGGTGGTTACTATTTTGTGGGGGGAGGGACTCTACCTGTGTATGTCACTTCCTGTAATGCACTTTAAATATGCATTTTCGCTGTGCTCTTTCAAACTTGACAAAAAGCCTCACAAGCTCGAAACATGTTGTGTGGCAATAAACACTTTTGAACAGTTAATCTGTTGCTGGAGTGCCATATTCTTGCAATTCTACTTTCTAATATGTTTGCATCCATGGCGGAGGTGCACACAAGAAGTCTCTTCTATCCTGATCAGGTATAGGACCTGTTATCCAGAATGCTCAGGACCTGGATAATGGATGTTCTGGATAATGGATGTTTCCATAATTTGGATCTTCATACCTTAATTCTACTAGAAAACAATTTAAACATCAAATAAACACAATAGGATGTGTTAAGTTACACATAACTTATCTTTTATTATTATGTTGGCCAACATATTGATCTACTAGTTCAGCTCGTTCTTATTCTTCTTCTTATTATTCTTCTTATTATTATGTTGGCTTTAAAGAAGCCAACATATTGATCTACTAGTTATGTTGGCTTTGAAGAAGCCAACATATTGATCTACTAGTTCAGCTCGTTCTTCTTATTCTTCTTATTATTATTATGTTGGCTTTGAAAAAGCCAACATATTGATCTACTAGTTCAGCTCGTTCTTATTCTTCTTCTTAGCAATTTTCAGATTTTCCCTATTGACTTCAATGAGAAAATGTCAAACACTGTCATTCCCACAGTGTTAAAGCCAGAGACCCAAAACTTGGCACCATGGGTCACTGGGGTTAAAATTTTGAAAAGTGGGCGGAGTCTACCACAGCCAATCAAATATTAGCCATTTGTTTCAATGGGAAAAGTTAAAACTGTCGCCGCTCTTAGATTGTTAATGGGAGGGTCCTCAAACTTGGCACAGTTGGTCACTGGAGGACCGGGATCAAAATCTGAAAAAGTGGGTGGATCCAAAAACAACCAATCAGATTTCTTTGATGATTTCAATGGGAAAAATCAAAATTGCTGCCATTTGCACGTTATTGATGTCATCGACCTCGAATATCACAAATGTGGTCACTGGGTGTTTGCACTTCAAAGTTAGGAAAAGTGGGTGGAGCCACCAACAACCAATCAAATGTCATTCATTGATTTTCAATAGAAAAACATAATGCTGCCATTTTTACATGTTAAATGTCATGATTCCGAAACCTTAAAGTGTTCGTGACTTGGTGACTCTGGTTCAGCATTAGGAAAAAAAGGGAGCGGGGCAACAACAGCCAATCGGATTTCAGCCATTGACCTTAATGAAAAATGCCAAATTGCTGCTATTATTACGGCGTACATGCCAAGTGTCCCAAACTCAGCACAATTACTCACTGGGTGACTGTGGTCAAAATTTAGAAAAAGTGGGCGGAGCCAATAACAGCCAATCAGATTTTACCTATTGACTTCAATGTAAAAGTTTCAAATACTGCCATTCTCACAGTTTTAAAGCCAGAGGCCCCAAACTTGGTACAGACCATGACTGGGTGACTGGGGTTAAAATTCAGAAAACTGGGGGGGAGCTTAAAACAGCCAATCAAATGTTACCTATTGCTAATCAATGTCAATATATAAGTTGCTGCTATTCTTTCACAGTTAATGGCAGGGACATCAAACTTGGCACAGTCGGTCACAGGGGGACTGGGATTCAGATTTTAAAAGTGGGTGGAGCCAAAAACAGCCAATCAGGTTTTTGGATTGATTTTAATGGTACAATTTGATCTGCTTCAATTTTCACAGTTTTAAACCAGATTCTACCAACTTTGTGTACTCTCTATGCACCAGGGACGACTGGCCCCAACACCTCTTGCGTTTCAAAGCCAACATCTTGTGGTTTCTTCAGAATGGACACCATCTAGTTATTATTATTATTAGCGCCCCCCCATTTTCTATACGCTACTCCTCCTACAGTTTTAGGGGTACAAGCGCCAAACTTTCCACACCTATTCGCCTTATAGCAAAGTACGTTGCTTGTGCTTTAGTAAGCGATCCCACCGACTGTGCCCGTGCGGCGGACCACTGAAGACGCCTTTTTTCGTATTGACTTTGACAGGGAAAATTTTGAAATCGCTGCCGCTTGTACAGTTTTGAAGCTACACTCCCCAAACTCGGACAGCATATTGTTGGTGCCACCCCCAAATAAAAATATGTATTTTGGGGGGCACCCCATAGTGGGCAGAGCTACCAACAGCCAATGAAATTTTAGCAATTTTCTAAACGCTACTCCTCCCAGAGTTTTAGGAGTACAATTATAAAACTTTGCACACTTGTTCGGCTCATACTCGAATAGGTTGCTTGTGCTCTGTTAAGCAATCCCACCCTCCATGGCCCTGTGGCAGCCCCCCAAAGACCCCATTTTTCCCATAGACTTTTATTGGAAAATTTGAAACTTTTGCCACTCATACAGCATTAAAGTTACACTCACCAAACTTGGGTCACTTAGTCATGGGGTCAACCTGAAAAGTTCTGTCACATTTTGGGGACTCCAAAAAGTGGGCGGAGCAACAAACAGCCAATCAGATTTTCCCTATTGACTTCAATGAGAAAATGTCAAACACTGTCATTCCCACAGTGTTAAAGCCAGAGACCCAAAACTTGGCACCATGGGTCACTGGGGTTAAAATTTTGAAAAGTGGGTGGAGTCTACCACAGCCAATCAAATATTAGCCATTTGTTTAAATGGGAAAAGTTAAAACTGTCGCCGCTCTTAGATTGTTAATGGGAGGGTCCTCAAACTTGGCACAGTCGGTCACAGGGGGACTGGGATTCAAATTTTAAAAGTGGGTGGAGCCAAAAACAGCCAATCAGGTTTTTGGATTGATTTTAATGGTACAATTTGATCTGCTTCAATTTTCACAGTTTTAAACCAGATTCTACCAACTTTGTGTACTCTCTATGCACCAGGGGCGACTGACCCCAACACCTCTAGCGTTTCAAAGCCAACATCTTGTGGTTTCTTCAGAAACGACACCATCTAGTTGTTATTGTTGTGTGCTGCATCATTCTCTATTTGTCTTTCACCTATCCCTCTAGTCCGGGAAGTTTTTGTGACCCTTAAACCCTCCCCTCTTAAACTGTTCCCAGTTACAGTTAGCAGCCATTTTAGGCGCTCTTTAACTGACTATACAGCCCTGGTTAAAGAGAAGCTGACACCAAAAAAAAATAAATAAATAAATAATACTTCATCTAAACCTACCTATAGGTCATGCAAAAGATTTTCTCCTTAGAGTTTTCTTTTGCACAGTAAATGCAATACTCAGTTTTTCTACCCGTCTGTCTCCGACTGTTTCTCTCCCCTGCTTCCTGTTTTCAGTGTGGCTGGATGACGTCATCCATGGGAGGAGCTTTGAGCTTCATTTGCCCTTACTTTGAGCCTGCGTAAGTCGACCACGTGACCCTCCCATGTGACAACAGTTGCTGGTCTCTCTGTGCAGCTCCTGAGTTTGTTATATTTAGCTCGGGTCTCCCTCCTCTCCCACGCCCCCTCCTTTTACAAATAATTGTTACAAGGAAAGCCGGTGCAGGCGTTTCCTATTGGCCGGCGATGTCACATGGTGCGGCGCAATGCGTGATGACGTCACGCGCGCCCGAAGCAGTAAGGGCAGAATCTCTTCAAGCAAGCAGACGCGTCGGATTGGCTCTTACAGTTTTTTTTTTCCAGCAGGAGGCGTTGTCGACAGGAAGCGCTGAATGGACTAGCCAACATGGATACCTCAAAGGCTGAACTGAAGATCGCCTTGTTTAGGTAAGAGAATCATCGTTTTAAAGAAAAAAAAGCACAGTAGCCATGCTGACAGGATGCAGAAACCCACAGGCAGGATAGAAAAAAAAAAAAAAAAGTGTCAGAATCGCTTTAAGATAATATTCTCTGACCTACTGGTTTGATCATTGTATGGAAGGTTTTCATCAGTTTTGAGAATAAACTTCAATGAAATCTGCATGCGTGTGTCAGTCCGGTTGAGTTCAACTGTCTGTGGAGATCTGCTCATAACAGTGAGTTGTGTCCTGTAAAGGTCCTGGCCCAGATCTAAGGGAACTATCACTAAGGACAGTGGGTTGAAACAGAACAGTCAGAGAATATAATTGTCAGCAAAGTTCAAATTGGGCCAGCTTTGTGTTACTTCTGAGCTTATAAGAAGCTGCCAGTCAGCACGCAGCACAGTGTATGTGCATGACAGAAACAGCTATATATTTACACACTATAGTGTTCTCTCATCAGGATTTATCAGCATCCAGTGTGAATAATTACATGTACAGATCTGCTTCAGTCAGAAATAGCACTGTTCACACAATACTGCTATCCATGTTCTGCATAGAAACGCAAGTGGGATATTTCCTTCATTGAACTTTCTGTAATCTGCCTGTCTGCTCAGCACCTGCCTCTCCCCTGCTCCTGGCTGTGTGTCACACAGTCTTTACACTAACAATCCTGCAACCAGTGAAGTCACTGCTATGTCTCAGTCAGGCTCTATGGCTTCTGTTAAGGATACCTCAGAAAATGTGTGTCAAGAACTACAGCTCACTGATATACAACCCCGCACCAGCTTGCTAGGGCAAAGTGTGTTATCCAAAAGGAAGATCATACCTACTATTAAATTAAAGGAACATTTTGAAGCTACCAAAGAGCAATTCTCAGACAATCTTACTGAGCTATGGAACAAATCAGTAAACTGCATGTCTGTGGTTAGTGAACCTGACCAGGAAGTACTGCACCTAGAGGGCGCTCTCAAAGGTCTCAATATTGCCTTTGAACGTTATCAGAGACTGAGTATTAAATATTTATCTTTCTTAAAGGGGTTGTTCACCTTCCAAACACTTTTTTCAATTCAGTTGTTTTTAGATTGTTCCGCAGAAATAAAGATTTTTTTCAATTACTTTCCATTATTTATTTTTTACGTTTTTTCCAAAATCTAAGTTTAAAGGTGAATGTTCGTGTCTCTGGTGTTTGTCTGGCAGCTCAGTAATTCAGGTGCTGTCTCTAAACTGTTACAATTTTGCAACATTGAGTTGATACATTTCTCAGCAGCATCTCTGGAGTATTAGCAACTATTGTATCAATTCTAACAGCTGCCTGTAATGAAACTCAGAGATTCTGCTCAGCAGGGACAAAGATAAGAAATGTATCAACTAAATGTATCCATTTAGAACAGTTTACAGGATCAGCGACCCCCCCTCCCAGAGCAACTTCAGAAGGAGAGAAATTACACTTTACACTTCAATAATAGAAAAACCGTCACACATAGAAAATAGAAAGTCATTGGAAAAAGTCGTTATTTCTGGTGATCTATCTGAAACCAACTAGTTGTTTGAAGGTGAACAACCCCTTTAAAGAGCACCAATTTAGAGGATTCTCTAGAATAATTAAGTAGATTAAATTACCTCAATGAGCAAAGAATCGGCCTATTACAAGAGACCAAGGTGAAGGCTCATGCAAAAATCACAAATCAGGATGACGTCATGTTTCTATATCTTCAAGACACACAAAAAGGTCTTCCAGATCTTCTCATTCAAGGTGTTCTACACTCAGCGAGCAAATACTCAAAGCTTGTGCTGATTTAGAAACTGCTAAAATAAAGGCTGAATATGCTAGAAAGGGTGCTACTCTTAAAGAAGAAATAGAAGCAGAAACTGCTTGTCAAAAAGCAGAAATGGAAGCCAAAATGGAGATCTTGCAAAAAGAGTGTGACCCGGCAGCAGCATTGGCTAGACTGAAAGTTTTAGAACAAGCTGCTAAAGAGATTGATAGAGACAGTGTCAGTCTGACGGACATAAAGGACTCCATCAAACGCACCAAGGACTACATCTTGAGCCAAAATAGCAGGCACTCTGTTGCTTCCGATATATCAGAGCACACAGACAATTCCTCAAAACAGTCACTTCAAGGCATGGCAAAGATACTCCACAGCTCTAAACAACACAATGAGTGTTCTCATCATTCTGCTTCAATACCTGTGCTCCAACAAACTATAATTTGAGGTGTTGACATAATACCTTACCCAGTATCACACATGATCATTAATCTACCTTCTGACAACGCTGCTGCAGATACATACCCCACTATGATAATGGACTATAAAACTAATCCTAACCTGAATGTCTCTGCATCACCTTACTTCCCTGAGTCATTCAACACTAATATGCCAAACAGGGCTAGCTTTCCTCAGATTGCAGCTCCTTACCCAAATCCTGAGAGAACTAATTATTCACACTGGATGCTGATAAATCCTGATGAGAGGACACTGTAGTGTGTAGATATATAGCTGTTTCTGTGTTATGCACATACACTGTGCTGCTGCTGACTGGCCGCTCCTTACAAGCTATTGCTATGCATGTTTTTTGTTCTCTGATCTCATAACAGGTCCAGGAGTACAAGAATCACAATGTTTATGGACTTGTTTGACATATTTATATGGTTTGTTATAGTAGTGAAATCTAAAGATTTCAGGCGGGGAGTGAAAAGTTACACACAACTTGTCTTTTGTTATTGTTATTGTTGTGTGCTGCATCTTTCTCTATTTGTCTTTCACCTCCCCCCCAGGAAGATGCTGGGACCCTTAACCCCCCTCCCCTCTTAAACTGTTCCCAGTTACAGTTAGCGGCCATCTTAGGTGCTCTTTAACTGACTATAAGATAATAAACTAAGATAATTTTCTGTGACCTACTGTTTTGATCATTGTATGGAAGGTTTTCATCAGTTTTGAGAATAAACGTCAGTGAAATCTGCATGCGTGTCAGTCCGGTTGAGTTCAACTGTCTGTGGAGATCTGCTCATAACAGTGAGTTGTGTCCTGTAAAGGTCCTGGCCCAGATCTAAGGGAACTATCACTAAGGACAGTGGATTGAAACAGAACAGGATGGTTTTGTCTCCAGTAAGGATTAATTATATCTTAGTTTGGATCAAGTTCAATGTTCTGTTTTATTATCACAGAGAAAAACAGAATAATGTTTAAAAATTTGGATTATTTGGATAAAATGGAGTCCATGGGAGACAGCCTTTCTGTAATTCTGAGCTTGATAAAGGGTTTCTGGATAACGAATCCCATATCTGTCATTGGCCTAGGGGTAGTGAGTATAGTTCATGTTCCCTTGTGTTTAAAACAAAAGGGAACACACAGTTATGTGTCTGTGGGCTGCACTCTACAGAGAGAGCGGATGCTGCTGGAGAGCCTGAAGTAGGAAGCCTTGGTTAGCTGGAGAAAGGCCCTAAGACTGGAGACAGGTGTATCATAAAGTAACCAAAGCCTTAGGCTAGGGCCACATGGGGGATGAAATCAGCTAGATAAAATACACTGTCTGATTTTAGTTCTACAATGGGCATCAGGCTCCTCCAGGCCCAGACTGATTTGTGGGTTCTGGCAAATGCCAAAGGGGCTGCTATAAGATGCCATAGACAGTAATTATCTAGTGGGCTGTTGGTAGGCTAGTTGGGCCTCTGTGTACCTTAAATGCCAGTGCCTATTTTCAATGCCAGTCCAGACCTGGCCTCCTCTCTCTTTCGCATATTGAGCTGAAATTCATGAAGTCTGTTTGTGCCGCTTCTGATTCAATAATTCTGTATTTAGAAGAGAGAGCAGGCTTCTGATGTGGTGTGTTTACCTCCAGCCACTAGAGGGCTTCAGTCGATAATAATGTGTTCTGTAGTTCTTACCATCAGATTCTTGTTGGTTCAGGAACTGATATTCAGCAATGAGGCTCCACTGCTGTGTACTATAAACCACTCTGAATAAAAGTCTCAAGTTCTAACCAGTGTGAGCTTACAAAACAACACATGGTGTCAGAAGTGTACTTGTGAACAAGCTACATCTCCAGTCATTACAGTGTCAGCATGGATCTCCTGAACTGAACATGCAAGGTAACTTAGAGCAGAACTGGTCCCAGATTTAAACAAAGATTGCTCTTATATCAGAGAGCAATTAAGGCACATGAAGAAGAGGATGTACAGTAAATTGCACTGTTTCTTACAGTAGCTGGGCAGAAAGCCATTAATGTATATAATGCTGTTTAGTTTGCAGTGGCAGAGAAGGATCATTTTAATGCAGTGCTTAAAATATTTGAGAACTACTGTGTTCCAAGAAAAACATCACTTATGAGAGACATATTCAGTTCTAGATTGCAGAAAGAACATGAAATAATTGATGAATATGTGATAGACCTCAGGTTAAAGAGTCATTCCTGTGAATTTGGTGCACTGACTGAATCTCTGATTAAAGATCAATTAGTTATGGTTATACATAACATGAAAGTGAAAGAGAAATTGCTCACAAAGACAGATCTCACTTTAGACCACGCTATACAACTCTGTAAAGCCTCTGAAAGTGCAGCTCAAGCAAATAGAACAGCCTATAGAAAGCTGCTCTTTTATGGAGGTGTCATCCAAGCAGCACCCACTGAAAGGCCACTACAAAGGCAGGATGCAGAAAACCTCTAACTTTTCTGGCTTTAAAAACAAGAAAGCTCAACTTTACAAGCTCCAATTGTCAGCGTTGTGGACAGTCACGTGCATACATGCAATGCCCTGCATATGGAAAAACTTGTAACAGTTGTGGCAGAGCAAATCACTTTCAGAAAATGTGTAGATCAACCACACAAATACATGCAGTACAACTGAAAATGTGTAGATCTACCACACAAATACATGCAGTACAAACTGGCACAGACAGTGATGAAGACTTCAACATAGGCAGCATACATGCACGCAGAACAGAATGGTACATTACATTGTCCACTAATAGGACAGATATTTCTTACAAAGTAGATACGGGTGCTGAAGTGGACATTCTGTCAGAATCTTCATATAATATGCTCCAACCTAAGCCATTTCTGCAAGAAACTAAACTGTGCTTAAGAGCTTATGGTGGTAAAGTCATCCCAAATCTGGGACAGTGCAATGTTTGTATTAAATTTAAAGGTCACCTGTATTCCATAACCATGGTGGTTGTTCCAGATCCCCACCATTCCTTAATAGGCTTAATAACATGTGAGAAATTATATTTAATTAAACGAATGGAAGAAATAAATGCAATTATAAGTTCTGGAAGTGGGAAAAATAACTACAAATGATGTTTAGAAAATATAAAAATGTTTTTTGAAGGACTTGGAAAGCTGGCAATAACCCACAAAAAACTGGTGCATGGTGCACAGCCTGTAGTGCATGCAAGGCGAAAAGTACTAGTGGCTCTAACACAAAAACTTAAAACAAATAGAAGATCCCACAGAATGGGTCAATTCTATGGTAAGTGTTCAAAAGAAAGATTGGAGACTTTGTATCTGTTTAGATCCTAAAAACTTGAATAAGTGCATTAAAAGAGAGCATTGTCCCCTGCCCACTAGAACAAAAATGCTGGGAGAAATGTCTGGGGCTAAAATTTTCTCCACACTGGATGTATCTAATGGATTTTGGCAGATAACCTTGGATGAAGAGAGCCAGAAGTTATGTACATTCAATACACCTTTTGGCCAATACTGTTTTCAGTGGTTGCCTTTTGGGCTTAGTTCAGCACCAGAAGTGTTTCACTGTGCTATTCGCCAAATGATGGAAGGTGTACCTGGAACTGCAGTGTATATGGATGATATCCTTGTGTGAGGTAAAGATGTACAGGAGCATGATGTTAGACTGGAACAAGTACTTGAAAGAGCAAGTCAGAACAATTTAAAGCTTAATAGACAGAAATTCAATTTTTGCCAGTCCTCTATAAAATACCTAGGGGAATATTTTACTGACTTGGGTCTTTGTCCAGATGAAGATAAAATAGCCACAATAAAAGATATGCCTGTTCCACAATGTAAGAAAGACCTACATCGCAATGGGAATGATAAACTTTGTGGGAAAATTTATACCCAATTTGGCACATAAAACACAATATACGAGAGACTTACTGAAAGTAAATACTGACTGGGAATGGAATGAATATCACAATTCTGAGTTGGAAGACATAAAAAAAATCCTTAACAACAAACCTAGTACTACAGTATTTTGATCCTTCCTTGCCAAGTAAATTGTCTACTGATGTATCACAGAAAGGCCTTGGAGCAGTTTTTCTTCAAAAAGCAAATGACTCTTGGCTGCCAGTGGCTTATGCACCCAAAGCACTGAATGCAACAGAATTTTTGTATGCACAAATAGAAAAGGAAACCCTTGCAATCATATTTGGCTGTGAAAAATTTCATGAAGATTTGTATGGTTGTGAATTTCATGCAGAGACTGATCACAAGCCACTTATTAATATAGTGCAAAAGGGCATTGGTGAAGCCCCACCTAGAATTCAGAGGTTATTACTACGGCTTCAGAGATACAACTTTGATTTGCATTATAAGTCAGGTAAGAATTAGGTTGTTGTAGACACACTATCACGTGCTTATTTGACTGGGAACACTTTAGAAAATACCTTCAGTGATGACATTTCTTTACACGTGAACTTAGTTAAGACAACTTCCAGAGTTAGTCATGCCCTATGGTTTCAAATAGCATAGGCTACACAACAAGATGATATATTGATGAAAGTCAAACACACCACACCTGCCAGTGTTAGGGCTGAAACGGCCAGTGTATTTCAGCTATCTGATTTCAGCCCCCATGTGGCCCTAGCCTTCGTGAAGTGGCTAGGAGTGGTAAGATCTAGACAATGTAATCTTGTAAGAGCATTATTTGTGCTACAATGAGTAGATTTTAGCATGGTTACATCCCAGGCAATACCCACCAGTCTGTAGTGGCTCATTGACATCTTTGTGGAATCCCTTGGAACATACTGAGAGATTCTGGTGCATGCAGTGTGAGTATTACCACTGTGAACTTTGTGTTGTAATATTCTGCCATGAACTGTGTGCAACTGTATGAACTGTTATTTCTTAAGTAAATTTACTTTTGCTGTTGTTGTTGGTGCCCAAGATTCTTTGTGAAAGTGAATGTATTAAGAGTTATAGTTCAACCAGGAGACCCTTCTTCCAATACTTCTGCATGGGCCCAGCTGAGGTGAGGTGTCCATTGCTGCAGTGTTTTAACCCTGAGCACAGCTGAATAACATACCCCCAAGTATCTATAGTTAAAAAAATAAAAATTTTACCCAATGTTATGTGGAAATGTCAGTTGTATAACCATGCATGAAAGCAGAGGTTTGCCCACTGATAGGCACAATGGTCACTCCTGTAAATAGAGCAGCTCACTTTCTGATATTCTCACTGCCTTCTTGACTTGACTCATCTCTTCTGGACAGGAGAAAATGGAGTGCTGGGACCACGGGGGCGGGGGGCGCAAGGGGGTAGGTTGGCAAGAAAATTTAAGTTAAACTTAAAACTTCTCTTTTACACTTCTTTGGACAAAAAGTTGTACAAAAACTTTGGACTTTCAAGAAAAAAAATCAGGTTTTCTTATTTTTCTCCATTTCAAACTTTAACTCTTTAGCTTCCAGCCGATTTGTCCTAAATGCAAACATCTACTGTCAAGCAGTTTATAGACATTTTGAGGATTTTTGACAAGAAAACCTATGTGAAATAAGACACATTATATATTGTTTTTTCTAATGAATTGGACTTGAACACTGAAACAAGATTTTGTACTTTTTTCTGGAGATATAACAACAATATCAGTGAAATATAAAAAAAAAAGTGAAATGAATAAAAATGTTATTTTGTGTTTTTTTTTCAAAGAAGAATTAGATTTACTGATAAAATTTTTACTGTTTGTGAAAGCCCTGATCTATTGGTATCCTGCTTTTCTTGTCCATAACACACCCCAATAATAAAACAGCATTTTGTACAATTTTACATTGGAACACAACAGATAAGAGCATCTATAGGTTAACATAGCAGTGACAGACCCCCATAAGTTAGGTATTTTTAGAAACCGAATTCCTCTAGGTTTTTAGCTGTGGTGTAGTTTTTGCTCTAAATGCTCTAAGGGGCCGATTCACTAAGCTCGAGTGAAGGATTCGAATGAAAAAACTTCGAATTTCGAAGTATTTTTTGGGTACTTCGACCATCGAATTGGTTAAATTCGTTCGAATTCGAACGAAATCGAACGAATCGAACGAAAAATCGTTCGACTATTCGACCATTCGATAGTCGAAGTACTTCCCCTTTAAAAAAAACTTCGACCCCCTACTTCGGCAGCTAAAAGCTACCGAAGTCAATGTTAGCCTATGGGGAAGGTCCCCATAGGCTTGCCTGTGATTTTTTGATCGAAGGATTTTCCTTCGATCGTTGGATTAAAATCCTTCGAATCGTTCGATTCGAAGGATTTTAATCCTTCGATCGATCGAACAAACGTTTAGCGCTAAATCCTTCGACTTCGATATTCGAAGTCGAAGGATTTCAATTCGAGGGTCGAATTTCGAAGTATTTTTAACTTCGAAATTCGACCCTTAGTGAATCTGCCCCTAAATGTAGCTGCCGTCATACAGATCACCCTAAAACGCAGCAGTATTTTTGGGGATTTTTTTTTTCTGAAACACCATTACAGTCAAAAAGTCAAAAGTGAATTTGACAAAATTACTCCACTAAAAATATTCAAACAAACCCAAATATGAAAGAAAAGGTTCTCCTGTGTAAAACGATACCCTGCATGTATGGGTGTACCAATATATTCCTTGAAAGTGCACACCTTACCTGTGAAATACCTTACAAACTATATATATTCCTTGAAAGTGCACACCTGCAGCTATTTAGTGGTGCCATCCTTGCTTTCCTGCATGCAGATCTGTGGGCGCAGTTCTCCATAGAAGTTTGCAGTTTGGCCTCAAATAATAAAAAAAAAAAAGGTCCAAAGTTAGATTTCTCCCCAAAATTGACATGCCAACTAAAAAAAAACTGCTAAATATCAATCTGTAACTTCTCCTGAACAAAACAATAACCTGCATGTATGGGTGCACCTAAAGACACGGCCTCCAAACACCCCAAAACAGGGGCAATACATAAGGGAAATTTTAGCTGGAAAGTTTGGGGCTGCGCTCTAAGTTCACACCTTGCAGTTCTTCAGTCTAAACAATCCCTTACCTGTGAAATACCCCCAGGACCGCCATCAGAAATCACAGGGCCCCATACGACAACATTTCCTGGGCCCCGTGGGTTGCGTCCACTGCAAGCCCCACCTACAGGTCTGCCCTCCCCACCCACAGGTCCGCCCCCCCCACCCACAGGTCCACCCCCCCACCCACAGGTCCGCCCCCCACCACACAGTAAAAAAACAAATTGCCACTATATATTCATACTGTCAGAAAACAGTGCCTTCTGTAACTGCACTAGAAGGTGAGCATTTGAGATGCCAACAATAAGGGTAGAGATGCACGTGAAAACAAATCACCTCTTTTTCGGGTGACTAATCCCCCCAAACTGCCTTCCCACTGGCGAGAATATAAATCGTCGGTGGGATGGTACTCGGAGTGCTTCGTTTTCTGAAGTTGCCTCACAAGGAAACTTTTTGCGACTTCGGAAAACAAAGCAACCAATTTCAATTCTAGCCCACGCTGGGTGACTAATCTCCCTGAATCTCCACATGTCTATGCTGTAAAGCTTGAGGCATTAGATAAAGAGGTGAAATCAACTTATGGATTCACCAAAAAAAGTCTAATCACGCTCCCAACCACAATTCCCTAAAATAAAAAAAGACGCTAAATGTCTACACAAGAACAAAATATATTTTGCCCAGTAAAGAATCTGCATTGAAAGCCGATGAATTTTCAGTTCAATTAAGTGCCCTGTTTCTCTCCAACCATCTTGGCCATGCATTCAGTACAGCACTAACTGCTATCCATAATAAAGAAAAAGACTACAATTAGCCTTTCAAAATGCAAACTGTTCCCATCTATCAGCAAACCATAACTTTTTGCTAACTACAAACAAAAAACCAGAACAGGCAAAAATCACTTTAGAAAAAAAAGCCTGAAGCCCATACTAATCAAAATTCTAGGGAGACCTAACGCAATGTAGCCCTAAAATACTGATATACTGATTAACCGCACTCAGAGGGGAGTTTATGAGATGTCAGTAAAAAAAATGTTTTGTGGCATCAGAGAGATGACATAATCCGCAGGCAAGATGAGATTATCTCATCACGCTCCACAAATTTTTAGGCACCCTTGTCCTTCACCTAACACCTCATTTGGCTACACCCCCTAGTGCTACCTCTAACCATAGGAACAGTTTAGGTAAAAAAAAATTAACCACAACATAAAATTCTAGGAGTGTCCTTAATATAAATTTTGCACAAAGCGGGATGCCAATTCTTATAATAAATTCAATCACTACACAACAATCTACAACATTTTCAGTAGTGCAGCCGAGTGTGGTATATTTCAAAACATGGTTTGAAACATAACCCAGGGTTGCGAGGGCACTTTGGGCAATAGTACCGTGTATCTTGTCTGATACCCCTTTTGCGGCACACCTTGCAGTCTTTTTGGGCTCTTGGTTTTCCAGGAGTTGGTGGAAGTGTGTCTTTAAAATGCTTCCTCACCAATTGGCCACATTGTCACTGGCTCGCATCTCAGGTACTGCCTCCTCTACACCACCAAACAACAGGGCAGGGATTATCTGCAACTGGTATTTATTATACAATTCGGGGCCTGGTACTGCTGCCTTATAGACAACATAGAAATTTCAAAGGGCCATTTGAATAAGGTATATGCCAACTTTCTTGTTCCAGGCCTTTGTTTTTCGGGTGGCATTGTAATAATGTTGGAGTTGGTCTGTTCTGTCAACACCACCCATGTACTTACTGTACTACTTGCTACAGCGAGGCTTAGATTTTGGGGGCCTAACAGCTCTCTGTTCTTCAATTTATGATGCATTGTTGATTGTCGTCAGCATAAAAACATGAGCAAGGAGTTCATCATTTCTTAGGGAATACATTTCTCCACGGTTCTGTTTTTTGTCGAGGAGCTCCTTGGGCAATCCTTTTCAGTTACAATTTACGGTGACACAGGCTGGGGTGTCTAAACAATGTAGGGTTTTAAATAAGAGGATACTAGTGTAAAAGTTATCACATATAAGTGTTAACCTCGGCCTAGTAGTGGAGTGATGAGCTCCCACACAATTTTGCCACTGTCAGGTCAAGGGGACAACCAGGTTTCTAGGCATTCTGGCAGAAAAGATTGGAATGGATAGTACTGTAGTGGTATCCCAGTAGGACTCCAGGGAATTTGCTTTTGTGAGACCCATAGCTAGAGTGAGTCCCACAAACCTCTTCATTTCAGAAATATTTCAGAAATATCAGTTGAGCTGATCTCGAGCATATCTAGGGAAGGGATTTCTGGCAAGATATTGCTCGGTATACACATTTGTGTATCCTGTAGGATGGTCTCAGTCAAAAATAAATGGAAAAATGTATTGGCTCAAAGTTACTAGTGTCCACCTTAAAGGACCAGTAACAAAAAAAATGTAAACTTTTAAATCACAAAGCTTTTATTAAGAAATTACTTACCTCTTCAGAAACGGCGACAGGGTGACGATCCATTGTGCGGCGCTCGATTTCTCCTCCCTGCCTTCTATTAAAAGTTATCACATATAAGTGTTAACCTCGGCCTAGTAGTGGAGTGATGAGCTCCCACACAATTTTGCCACTGTCAGGTCAAGGGGACAACCAGGTTTCTAGGCATTGTGGCAGAAAAGATTGGAATGGATAGTACTGTAGTGGTATCCCAGTAGGACTCCAGGGAATTTGCTTTTGTGAGACCCATAGCTAGAGTGAGTCCCACAAACCTCTTCATTTCAGAAATATTTCAGAAATATCAGTTGAGCTGATCTCGAGCATATCTAGGGAAGGGATTTCTGGCAAGATATTGCTCGGTATACACATTTGTGTATCCTGTAGGATGGTCTCAGTCAAAAATAAATGGAAAAATTTATTGGCTCAAAGTTACTAGTGTCCACCTTAAAGGACCAGTAACATAAAAAAAATGTAAACTTTTAAATCACAAAGCTTTTATTAAGAAATTACTTACCTCTTCAGAAACGGCGACAGGGTGACGATCCATTGTGCGGCGCTCGATTTCTCCTCCCTGCCTTCTATAGGCATATATATATATATATATATATATATCCAGCTGGCAATCGAAGATGACGAAGCCGCTTTGCCTTTGTTCTTCCCTGCCGGAAGAATAAATAAGCGATCTGACTTTCTGAAAGGCTTCGTGGCTGTGCAGTATGTTCTTACCCCTGTGGCCACATCTAATGATCGCAAATTCTGGTCTTGTTCATCCTCTGGAAAGGCTGGTAAAGACAACTCATCCTTGATGTGGAATGCTGAGAGCACTTTAGGTTTAAAGGAGTCAGCAAACTTCAGGACTACCCTGTCCTGGAAGAATACGGGGCTGGAAGCATCGCATTTAAGTGCTTGCAGTTCCCCAACCCTTTTGGCCGAGGTGATAGTCACCAGAAAAACTACTTTCAAGGTGATATGCCAAAGTGAACATTCTTCCGTCGGATGAAAAGGTGCTGAGGCCAACATTGTCAAGACTAGTGTTAAATCCCACTGAGGACAAGAAGGTCTTTTAGGTGGAAGGATTCTTAAGGCAGCCCTGAAGAACCTAATCACCAAAGGATTCAGTGACCACCTGGTTTCTGAAAATGCAGAAATAGCTGAGACCTGGGTCTTCAGTGTGCTGATGCTCAATCCCTTATCCAGACCCGATTGAAGAAACTCCAAGATGTTGCCTACCGACATCGAGGCTAAAGACACTCCTTTACTGGTACCCCACTAAAGAAATATCCTCCAAATTCTTTCGTACCTTCCGGTAGT
The DNA here is from genome assembly GCF_017654675.1 of Xenopus laevis. Classification (NCBI taxonomy): domain Eukaryota; kingdom Metazoa; phylum Chordata; class Amphibia; order Anura; family Pipidae; genus Xenopus; species Xenopus laevis. The sequence continues at coordinate 52,463,477 of NC_054386.1, forward strand.
GGAAGCTTTCCTGGATCTGAGGAGGGTCTCAATTACCGTTCCAGAGAGGCCCTGGGCTTCTAAGTTCTGCCGCTCAGTCTCCATGCCGTTAAGGCTAATGGACCTGGGTCTGGATGAATGAAAGTCCCCTGGAGTAGAAGGGGACTCGATACAGGGAGTTTCCAAGGGGGTTCCACTGAGAGCTTTAGCAGCTGTGGAAACCAAGGGCGCCTTGGCCATGCTGGAACTATGCATATAACTTCTGCCTTGTCCTCCCTGATCTTCTGCATCACTCTCGAGATCAGAGGTAGAGGAGGAAAGATGTAAGCTAAAGTTTGGCTCCACTTCTGGCAGAAGGCATCCGAAGCCAATGCTCCTGGATCCGGTTCCCTTGAATAAAATATTCTGCACTTTGTATTTGCTGAGGTAGCCATGAGGTCGACCTCTGGATGGCCCCATCTGTGAACCAGAACTTTGAAGACTTGTGGATGCAGGCTCCACTCGTGTCTTGGAAGACTGTGCCTGCTCAGAAAATCTGCTCTCCCGTTCTCTTTTCCGGGAATGTATACCGCAGTAAGATCTGAAAGAATCCTCTCTGCAAAGTGAAACAAGGGTTGAATTTCTGACAATAGAACCCTGCTTTTCGTGCCGCCTTGTCTCCTGACGTAGGCCACTGTGGTTATGTTGTCTGAGCGTATCTTTAGCCTGCGGCCCTCCAGTTGACCCTGGAATGCCAGACAAGCCTGTACTACCGCTCTGATTTCCAACACATTCGATGGTATGTGTGAGGATGTCTCCGACCACCGGCCCTGGGCTGCTTGCCCGTTGAATTCTGTGCCCCAGCCTATGCCGGAAGCATCTGTGGTCATGATGGACCATGGTTCTGGGAATAAATTGAAACCCTTTGCCACATTCCTCGGGTTGTTCCACCACTCTAGAACTTGACATAGATTCGGTGATATGAACATCCTCTGGTCTTGGTCTACCCCGTTCCAGTTGTGCAGGGATATTGACTTGATAGCTCTCATTCTCCAGTGTGCCCAGAGTATTAGACCTATGGTCGACGCCATCATCCCCAAGATGCTTAACATTTTTGATGCTGGCACATGATGATATCACCTCCTGGACAGCCTGAAGTATTGCCTGTTGTCTTTTGTCTGAGAGGCATATTATACCCTTGACAGAATCCAGTGAAGCTCCCAGATAGACCAACCTCTGGGATGGTAGAAGCTGGCTCTTCTCCCAGTTCAAACACCAACCGTGGGACTGTAGAAAGTGAATAACCTGTTGTTGGTGACTCAGCGACTCTTGGATGAAGCCAGGACAATCAAGTCGTCCAAGTAGTGGAAAACTCTGATACTCTGCCACCGTAGCTGAGCTACTAAGGTCACTAGTATCTTGGAGAAGACTCTTGGGGCTGTGGACAACCCGAATGGAAGCCCCTGGAACTGAAAATGATTTCCCCCTATCACAAATCTGAGGAATTTCTGATCTTATGGGGCAATGGGGACATGATGATAGGCATCCCGAATGTCCATGGAGCACATCCAATCCCCAGGACAAATTGCCCCTTTTATCGAATCCAAGGTTTCCATTCGAAATTTCCTGGTCTCTAAGGATCTGTTGATCATTTTGAGATCCAATATCGGGCGCCAATTTCCCGACGCCTTCTTGACTAAAAAAAAGATTGAGTAAACTCCTCTTCCTACCTCCCCCGCAGGTACGGAACAATGACCTGCTGGTGAAGCAAGTTCTTGAGGCAATGAAAAAGAGCTTCCCTCTTCTCTTGGTGGGCTGGTATCATTGAAGGGTGGAATGCATGTGTAGGAATCTTGGACCCAAATTCCAGTCTGTAGCCTTCTTTTATCACCCTTAGTACCCACGCATCGTCTATGGAATTTTCCCAGGTGTTCCAAAAGAGGCGCCTCCTGGGGACCACCACCTTTAGAATTGTCCCTGGTTGTTGCCTGAAGGCTTACCCTTGGACTGACGAAAGGACCCTGGACGATCCCTTTTCCAGTTGGTAGACTTTGTGTTGGATTTTCTGTTCCGAAAGGAATAAGAATCCGATGACCTTCCCGACTTATATGGCACTTTTCCTTTAGTGTCTGTATACCTAGCCTTTTTTCTCTGAGGAAGCAGCTGGCTTTTGCCCCCTGAGGCCTTAGATATCAAATCTTCCATCTTTTTCCCAAAAAGGACTTGACCCTGAAAAGGAATCGAGCAAAGTGCCACCTTTGATGCCGTATCTGCCTCCCAAGATCTGAGCCAGAGGGCTCTCCTGGCGGAAACTGAAAGAGCGAGGGACTTAGAGGCTAACCTAGCCATGTCTACCATGGTACTGGTGAAGAAGGAAGCTCCAAGCTTGAGTTCCGTCATGCTTTCAATGATCTCCCTCCTTGCGTTACCCTCCTGAAGGGCCTGTTCCATGTAAGACAGCCAAGACTCCATGGCTTTAGCCACTGAAAGACCGGCTACAGCTGGCTTAATAGATTCACTGGCATTTAAGAAGGCTCTCTTCAGGTCAGTCTCCATTCGCTTATCCATAGAGTCTCGAAGCGAAGTTTGATCGTCGACTGGTAACAGGGTATTTTTCGACAGATTAAGGATCGGTGCGTCCACCTTTGGAACTGAACAAAAGTCCTTAATATCCTCCTCTCGGAACGGATATAACTTACTGAACTTCTGCTGGGTTGAGCTTCTCTTAGAAAGTGTCTCCCACTCAGACTTGATCAGTTCCGCTACTTCCTGGTGAAAGGGAAAGACTTTGCTTTTCTTTTTACAAGGAGGTAAGAATGATGTAGTAGGATCCCCTTCCTCCCTTAAATCTAGGGTTTGTCTTACCGCCTTAATCAAGGGGGAAACCAATGAAAAATCGAATGAAGAAAATTCATCATCTGAATCCTCCGAATCTGAAGACTTGCTCCTAATCTCCATTCTATCCTCACGCTCTAGAGAAGAAGCCTCCCGGACCTTCCTTCTAGTAGCAGAGGTAGCCCCCAATTCTTGAGCCACAGCTTCTTTGATCCAGGCTCTTAACTCTGGAGGCGGACCAGACGATGTGCCTGCAACTTCCGTTAGGCATGACTGGCATAGTTTCTTGGTAGGCAATGCTTGATTCGAGCAGCCTAGGCAAGCACTTGGGATCACTTCCGATATGCTGGAAGAACCTGCAGTTTCTTTCCATTTAGTGGCAGTATTCATGGCACTAAGGAGAAAGTAGAAAACATACAGGTTAGGGTTAAAACAACGAGGATCATCCAGATGCAGTACCCTACTGGAGGTAATCCGATAAAAAAAACCTCCCTCTCTCTTTTTTTTTTTTTTTTCTCACCTCACCAGGGAACTAGACTTGCGAGGGGATGCGGCTAGGACAATCAGGAAAGAATGGCCTGAAAACAAAAAAGTCAGTGAATTAAAGCGGACCGTAGTAAGCTTAGGCCTTCCTGATATCCCACTATCTTACCGATCTAATGCGGGTCGGATCAGAGGCGGCAGCTCTAAGATGGCAGAGCCAAGGAGGGAGCGGCGCGCCGGAACTGATGCGCAGGTTAATGAACCCGCGCGGTGCTTACGTCATTCAGCCACTGGACGTCGGACCTTCCGCATCCCCTCTCCCTGCTTCCGCAAGCCGAAGGAACCACGTGTACAGGGCATTAGGCGCCGGACGCTTTTCAGAGCAGGCCGGATTACCTAGGAAGCGGGGGGAACTTTCCTGTCGCGACTCACAGCCGGACCCTAAGCAGAGGTATGGAATATAGAAAAACCCTCAACCGGAGGGAAAAGATAGTTCCAGGGACGCCTTCAGGGCAGGCCCATGCTAGTTTACCCCTTTAAAACTAAAAAACTGCGCTCTGAAAGGAGCGTGGCATAGGAGAAGAATAAAAAGACACCGAGACAGGGTTCAGGAGGAGGCTTTATTGATTTGGATGGGAGGGTTCTTCTGACGGAGCATATGGGGAGGAGCTAACCCGCAGAAGTACTGAATGGAGAGGGCAAGGGAATGATCAAATTCGCTGGGTGCCAAATAGACTACTATATGGGGTTTTACAGTTAATATTTTAATACTTTAATATTTAGCTTTGCCTCTATCATAGATCTACAGAAGAAATATGTAGCCCTGTCTCTAAGATCCTTGAAGATCACTATTGGCCTTAGTGATAGCCCAAATACACTTGCAGGAGAGCCCACCTGTCTTTGTTTCCCCCCAATATTCCATGCTTACAGAGAAGCAAATTGAAACCCTTGCATGCTGACTTCCCCTGTGGTACAGTTACGGTAATTCAGTGTAACTGAGCTGATCAATTATAAGCTGAGAAGAAAGTTTGAATGAGGCTTGAAACTGAATTCTGCATTCCTTTGTATTCACCAAAAATTCATCTTTTGACAAACATTGTTGGGAAGATTATGTATAGACAATATTGCATTTTGTCATGGAAACTATTTTCCATGCATGGACAGAACGAGAAAATACCTTTGTCAGAACCTCAGCCTAATATGGGAATTTGAGTGTTAAATGATGTGTGATGTTCTCCCTCCTAGACAGAGGCATGGAAAAAATATGTTCAATTTTAAACCAATGGAAGATGATAGCAAACATAAATCCTGAAAGCACGTTTGTTTTAAGAGAGCAACCACTATTTTTTTCATCTCTAGATACCTTTAAATGCTTCATAATCCTGCGCACTTCAGCTTGTTTACCATTGCAATGTTTTCTGTGACTTATGACTTATAAAAATGTTGTCCTAGTGAATGGCATTATGAGCAGCAATCAGCATGGCTATATGAAGGATAGGTCATGTCAGAAAAATTGCTTTTATGATGAGGCAAGTAAGATGCTGGACAGTGGGAGGGCAGTAGATGTGATCTATTTGGATTTTGGCAAAGCGTTTGATACTGTGCCACACAAATGACTGCTTTCTAAACTAAGGTCTGTTCGGCTTAATGAAGTTTGCACATGGATAGGAAACTAGCTACAGGATCAGGTTGTTGTTAATGGTACATTCTCTACTTGGAGTAAGGTTCTTAGTGGGGTCCCTCAGGGCCTCAGTATTGGATCTACTTTTATTTAACTTGTTCATTAATGACAAAGGGGAAGGTATTGTAGGTAATGTATCAGTGTTTGCAGATGACACAAAACTATCCAGCTCAATTAATTCCATCCAGGATGTGGCATCCTTGCAACAGGATCTTAACAAACTGGCAATCTGGGCAGGTAAGTTGCAAATGAGATTCAATTTTGATAAATGATAAGTCATGTACCTGGGATGTAAAAATATCCAAGCCACTTATACCCTTAATGGGACTGCATTAGGTAAATCCATTATGGAAAAGGACCTTGGAGTGCTTGTAGATGATAATCTTGGCTGTAGCAAGCAAAGTCAATCAGCAGCATCAAGGGCAAATAAGGTCTTGAGCTGTATTAAAATGGGCATAGGTTCACGGGAGGAGAGGGTCATTCTACCACTTTATAGAGCACTGTTAAGGTCCCATCTAGAATATGCCATGCAGTTTTGGTCTCCATCCCTCAAACAGGACTGTGATAACTTACCCTGTGTGTCTAGTGGGAGGAGGTCTGCAGGGACGCCTGCAGCCTCCTCGGCGGGGACCCTGCTATGCCGTCACTCCTCTAAAAGTTCTGAGTCCTAGGGAGCGCGCAACGCACAACTTCCTTCTTTACTGGCCCATGCGCACAGTGGCGCGAAGTTTAAAAGTATTTAAAGCCACAGATGATAATTTGCCTTGCCCGTTATAGGATCTTGTTCCTGAGTTTTCTGGTGCTTCTGTGCTGTTTAAGCATTTGTATCTGATTCTCTGTTGTGACCCCTGCCTGCTACTGACAATCCTGACTTCTGAATCCTGACCCTTGCCTGATTATCAACTCTCCTTTCTGATTGATTTCCCGGGAACTCTGCCTGCCCTGACCCGGCCTGATCTGACTACGCCTCCTGTCTACGTCTTGTACCGTGACTGTTTGCTTTATAGTCGTGCCCCTTGGCTCATTCAGAACCCCTCACTTGGCACCTCTCTTATTAAGACCTGGCGGCATCCAATTAGCCGAGGGCTCCTTCCGAGGTGAAAGGCGGCTGTTAAAGGCGGAAGCAAGAGCCGAGAACAGGGTGGTTAGCATTGGTTCTGAATTTAGGGTGCTGACTGTGACATTATACTGGGCCAGAATGAAAGACAAAGGCCACGCTGCTGCTGCTCCTTATACCATTGAAGCACTACTCAATACTCTGCTACAGCGCATGGAGGATCAAGAGGGAAAGCAAGATTATCTGATGCAAGGCTTTCATAACTTGACTCCCAGATTGGATACACCGCAACAGTCGCCAAGTCCAGTAGTTTCACCTCCTGTTGCCGTTCAAGCGGGTTCTCATGCCGCGATGGGTAATGTTCATAAACCCCCATGAACCCAAAATTTCTTTCCCTGAAAAATTTAGTATGGATAGAACCAAATTTTTTGTCTTTCAGGAGGCATGCAAACTATACCTGAGTTTTTTCCCTCACTGAGTTTTTTCCCTTGTAATGACCCTATTACAGGGTTACCCTCAAATTTGGGCCTTAAGATTATCCTCCTCTGACCCTGCCTGTTTTTCCCTTGAAACCTTCTTTAACACTATGGTGATACTTTACAATGAGCCGGATCGTGCATCATCTGCCGATACCGCTATTCGTAAATTACACCAGGGAAAACAAGAGGACATATCCTCTTTCTTTGCCTGAAGCCCAAGCAATGAAAGAGTAGATCAAAGAAAATCTTGAAAGAGGTTTCATTAGGCCTTCTAGTTCCCCTGCTGGTGCTGAGTTCTTTTTTGTGGGCAAGAAGGATGGAGGTCTTCACCCATGTATCGACTATAGAGGTCTTAATAAAATTAATTATCCCCTTCCGCTGATTTCTGAACTATTCGATCAGGTCAAAAATGCTTCTATTTATTCCAAACTTGACCTTAGAGGTGCATATAACCTCATCCGTATCAGGGAAGGCGTTGAGTGGAAAATGGCCTTTAACACCAGGGATGGCCACTACGAATATTTAGTGATGCCATTTGGTCTTTGCAATGCCCTTGCAGTGTTCCAGGAATTTGTCGATGACATCTTCCAGGACCTGTTGGGGTTATTCCTAGTGGTATATCTTGACGATATTCTAATTTTTTCCTCTAACTTGAGTGACCATCAAAAACATGTGTTGCTCAGGTTAAGAAAGAATAATTTATTTACGAAACTTGAGAAATGCACCTTTGAGTTTTTTTCTGTCCAATTTCTGGGGTTCAATATCTCAGGTAAGGGTCTTGAAATGGATCCTCGGGAAGTTTAAGGCCTTACTGGATTGGGCTCAGCCTCTTTCTTTATGTGCAACTCAAAGATTCTTAGGCTTTGCTAATTATTATCGTCAGTTCATTAAAAACTTTTCTTTGGTGGTGTCTCCAATCATGGAGACCACGGTGCAGATTCAAGTATATGGCCTCCCGAGGCTATTCAAGCGTTTGAATTTCTTAAAAATGAGTTTGTTTCTGCCCCCATTCTCAGTCACCTCGATGCCATGCTTCCTTTTATTGTAGAGGTCGATGCCTCAGAGGTTGGGGCAGGGGCGGTTCTTTCTCAAAGGCATCCGATATCCAACAAGGTGCATCCATGTGCATTCTTCTCTAGGAAATTTTCACCTGCTGAATCCAATTATGACATTGGAAATAGAGAATTGTTGGCTATCAAATGGGCCTTTGAGGAATGGCGACACTTGTTGGAGGGGCTAAACATACCATAACGGTCTTTGCTGATCACAAGAATCTGTTATACATCGAGTCTGCCAAACGGTTGAATCCTAGGCAGGCTAGATGGGCTTTGTTTTTTACCCGGTTTAATTTCTCCCTCACTTACAGGCCTGGTTACAAAAATGCTAAGGCCGATGCACTCTCTAGGAGTTTTGAGTGTAACCTGTCTGAACCTAGTGAGTGTGTTCCCATTATTCCGGGTGAGTTGATTGTGGCAGCTCTGGGATCAGACCTTGCCACACTTATCCTCAGTTCAATCTTCTGCCCCTGTAGATACTCCTTCCGGGAGGTTATTTGTACCTGAGGGCTTAAGGGAACAGGTTCTGGGTGAGGCACATAATTCAAAAATGGCAGGACATCCTGGTATCTCTAAAACGATGTCTTTATTGTCCCGTGATGTGTGATGGCCTTCATTTAAACAAGATGTCAAAAATGTTGTTAATTCTTGCCCTGTTTGTCAGAGATCAAAGTCTTCTAGGAACCTGTCACAGGGATTGCTAAGGCCATTACCTATTCCTGACCCAGACCCTGGTCCCATCTGTCTATGGATTTTATTGTAAACCTCCCTTCATTTCATGGAAAACTGTGATTTGGATGGTGGTGGATAGGTTCAGCAAAATTAGTAATTTCATTTCCCTCCCACACCTCCCTTCTGCTAAGACCTTGGCTGAGTTATTCATTTCTAATATTTTTAAATTACATGGTTTTCCAGTTAATATTGTTTCTGATAGAGGGGTACAGTTTGTTTCTAAATTTTGGCAAGCATTCTGCTCTTTGGTTGGGATTGAGTCTTTCTCTACTGCATATCACCCTCAAACCAATGGTCAAACTGAAAGGGTTAATCAGTCCCTTGAACAATTTTTAAGGTGTTATGTATCTGACAACCAATATTCATGGGCTGAACTATCACCTTGGGCAGAATTTGCTTACAATAATGCAACACATGCTTCTACTGGTCAATCACCATTTTTTATTGTTAATGATTTACATCCCAAAGCATTTTCTTTTTCTGGTTCATTATCCTCTGTACCCTCAGTTAATTCTTTATCAAACAATTTGCCAAGATCTGGTCTGGGGTGCACGACTCTCTTTCTGCAGCGACGGCCGCTCAAAAGAGGGCAGCCGATAGGTCTCGTAGAGAGGCACCCAAATATCAGGTAGGAGATTCAGTTTGGTTATCCACAAAAAACATCAAACTTAAGGTTCCCTCACTCAAATTGGGACCCAGGTTTATTGGTCCATATCCCATTACTGAAATAACCAATCCTTCTTCTGTTAGTCTCAAACTACCTAATAATTTTAAGATCTCTAATTCTTTTCATGTCTCTCTGTTAAAACCAGCCACACAGGTGTGCCAACAGTCCATTCCTCCCCCAGTGTTGGTAGAAGGTCAGCCTGAATTCGTAGTCCAAGAACTCCTTGACTCTCGCCTTGTGCGGGGTAAGTCACAGTATCTTGTTCATTGGAAGGGTTACGGCCCTGAGGAGAATTCTTGGGTTCCTGTTTGTGATGTTAGGGCTGATCGTCTCAGGAAGCAATTCCACCTTAAGTTTCCTGAAAAGCCTGGGGGTCCGATGGCCCCTCCTCGAGAGGGGGTAATGTGATAACTTACCCTGGTGGTCTAGTGGGAGGAGGTCTGCAGGGACCCCTGCAGCCTCCTCGGTGGGGAGGCCCGCCACACCGTCGCTCCTCCAAAAGTTTTGAGTCCTAGGGAGCGTGTGCACGCGCACAGTGGCGCAAAGTTTAAAAGTATTTAAGCCTCAGATGATAATTTGCCTTGCCCGTTCCTGAATTTCCTGGTGCTTCTGTGCTATTTAGGCTTTTGTATCTGATTCTCTGTTGTGACCCCTGCCTGCTACTGATGATCCTGACTTCTGAATCCTGACCCTTGCCTGATTATCGACTCTGCTGTTTTTGTACCCCTTTCTGATTGATCTCCCGGTTTGACTCTTGCGTGCCTGACTCCGTTTGTACTCTGCCTGCCCCGACCCGATATGACTACTCCTCCTGTCTACGCCTTGTACCGTGACTGTCTGCCCAAAAGACTTTGCTTTACAGTCATGCCCCTTGGCTTACTTAGAACCCCTCGCTTGGTACCTCTCTTATTAAGACCTGGCGGCATCCGATTAGCCAAGGGCTCCTCCCGAGGTGAAAAGCGGCTGTTAAAGGCGAAAGCAAGAGCCGAAAACAGGGTTCTTAGCATTGGTTCTGAATTTAGTGTGCTGACTGTGACAAGGACATTATTGTTTTAGAGAGTATGCAGAGAATGGCAACTAAGCTAAAGAAAATAAAAATAGCTGGCACTGGTGAGGGTGTAGAATCACTCTGGGTAGAGATTTCGACTGGGCAAAAGGTATCAAAAAGAATTATCATTGGTGTATGCTATAAACCACCTCGTATAAGTGTCGAGTATGAAGCCCAGCTACTCATGCAGATACAAGCGGCTTCACAGCTGGGTCAAGTTGTTTCTATGGGTGACTTCAATTATCCAGACATTGACTGGGGTAATGGGGTTGCTAAGACAGAAAAAGCTAGTAGGTTTGTAAATATGCTGAATGACAACTTTTTATTCCAGCTCGTTCAAGAACCTACTAGGAATAATTCTCTTTTGGACCTTGTAATAACTAACAATACTGAACTCATCTCTAACATTTGTGTGGGTGAGCATTTAGGGAATAGTGATCATAACATGGTCTCCTTTGAGATTCTGTTGCAGAAGCAATTCTATAAGGGAGTAACTAAAACACTAAATTTCAGACGTGCAAACTTTGGCAGTATAAGGGCATCTCTGCAACATATTAAGTGGGAAATGCTTTTCACAGGGTTAAACACAGAACAAAAATGGGAAGTCTTTAAAATGCTGCTTAATAAATATACTTGTCAGTATATTCAACTTGTAAGCAAGGAACGTCGTTGCAAAGCAAAACCTTTTTGGTTCAATAGAAGCGTTGGTGTTGAGGTGGGTAAGAAAAGACGTGCTTTTAAGGCTTTCAAGTTAGCTGGTACAGCCAAAACATTTATAAGGTACAAGGAGGCCAATAAATCATGCAAAGAAGCTATAAGGCAAGCTAAAATTGCTATAGAAAAGGATATTGCAGCAAGCAGTAAAAAAAATCCAAAATTATTTTTTAAATATGTCAATAGTAAAAAAATGAAGCAGGAAGGGGTGGGACCCTTACTATCAGAGGGGGGTCAGCTGGTTGATGAAAACAAAATAAAAGCGCAGATTCTGAACTCGTATTTTTCATCTGTCTACACAAATGAAGAACCAGTAAGTGAAGGTTTCCTTCTTAACACTCCCAATTCTAGTAATACAACTAATGATGCATGGTTCACACATGAAGAAATTCAAAAGAGACTTGAACATGTTAATATTAACAAAGGTCCAGGGCCAGATGGTATTCATCCCAGGGTAATTAGCGAGCTTAGCTCTGTGATTGCCAAACCTCTTTACTTAATTTTTCAGGATTCATTGAGATCTGGCATAGTGCCGAGAGACTGGCGAATTGCTAATGTGGTGCCTCTATTCAAAAAAGGATCCCGTTCTCAGCCTCAAAACTATAGGCCAGTTAGTCTGACGTCAGTATTAGGAAAGCTTTTCGAAGGGTTAATAAAGGATAAGATACTGGACTTCATAGCAAATCATAATACTATGAGTTTGTGCCAGCATGGTTTTATGCGTAATAGATCTTGCCAGACTAACTTAATTTCTTTTTACGAGAATGTAAGTAGAGACCTCGATTCTGGGATGGCAGTGGATGTGATTTACTTAGACTTTGCTAAAGCATTTGATACAGTGCCACACAAAAGGTTACTGGTTAAATTAAGGAATGTTGGCCTGGAACATAGTATTTGTACCTGGATAGAGAACTGGCTAAAAGATAGACTACAAAGAGTGGTGGTAAATGGAACATTTTCTAATTGGACCAGTGTTGTTAGTGGAGTACCGCAGGGCTCTGTACTAGGTCCCTTGCTTTTCAACTTGTTTATTAATGACCTGGAGGTGGGCATTGAAAGTACTGTTTCTATTTTTGCAGATGATACTAAATTGTGCAGAACTATAGGTTGCATGCAGGATGCTGCCACTTTGCAAAGTGATCTGTCTAAACTGGAAAACTGGGCAGCAAACTGGAAAATGAGGTTCAACGTTGATAAATGCAAGGTTATGCACTTTGGCAAAAATAATATAAATGCAAGTTATACACTAAATGGCAATGTGTTGGGAGTTTCCTTAAATGAAAAGGATCTAGGGGTCTTTGTAGATAACACGTTGTCTAATTCTGGGCAGTGTCATTCTGTGACTACTAAAGCAAATAAAGTTCTGTCTTGCATAAAAAAGGGCATTAACTCAAGGGATGAAAACATAATTATGCCTCTTTATAGGTCCCTGGTGAGGCCTCATCTGGAGTATGCAGTTCAGTTTTGGACTCCAGTCCTTAAGAGGGATATAAATGAGCTGGAGAGAGTGCAGAGACGTGCAACTAAATTGGTTAGAGGGACGGAAGACTTAAATTATGAGGGTAGACTGTCAAGGTTGGGGTTGTTTTCTCTGGAAAAAAGGCGCTTGCGAGGGGACATGATTACACTTTACAAGTACATTAGAGGACATTATAGACAAATGGCAGGGGACCTTTTTACCCATAAAGTGGATCACCGTACCAGAGGCCACCCCTTTAGACTAGAAGAAAAGAACTTTCATTTGAAGCAACGTAGAGGGTTCTTCACAGTCAGGACAGTGAGGTTGTGGAATGCACTGCCGGGTGATGTTGTGATGGCTGATTCAGTTAATGCCTTTAAGAATGGCTTGGATGATTTTTTGGACAGACATAATATCAAAGGCTATTGTGATACTAAACTCTATAGTTAGTATAGGTATGGGTATATAGAATTTTAATTAAAAGTAGGGAGGGGTGTGTGTATGGATGCTGGGTTTTCATTTGGAGGGGTTGAACTTGATGGACTTTGTCTTTTTTCAACCCAATTTAACTATGTAACTATGTAACTAACTATGTAAGCTGGTAAAAGGTATGGGAAATCTTAGCTATGAGGAAAGACTGGCCAAATTGGGGATGTTCACGCTGGAGAAGAGGTGCTTAAGGGGTGATATGATAACTATGTATAATAGTGCTTTATTTACCAGTAGGTCATTCCAGTTAACATAATGTCACCTATTTCGGTTAGAAGAAAAGAGGTTCCGCCTAAATATTTGGAAGGGGTTTTTTACAGTGAGAGCTGTGAAGATGTGGAATTCTCTCCATAAATCAGTCATACAGGCTCATACATTAGATAGCTTAAGGAAGGGGTTGGATGGCTTTTTAGCAATTGAGGGAATACATGGTTATGGAACATAGCTCACAGTACAAGATGATCCAGGGACTAGTCCGATTTTTTTTCCCCCTCTGAGGCAAATTGGAGAGGCTTCAGATGGGCTTGCCTTCCTCTGGATTAACTGGCAGGCAGGTTAAAAAAAGTTAAAAGGTTTAACTTGATGGACGTGCGTCTTTTTTAGACCTAATTTACTATGTTACTAAGTTTAGGTGACTTTCCCAGTAGTGGTCAGCTTGGGCTAGGAAGGAAAATGGACTTTGCCTATAGTTTAATTATGGGTATATAATTATATATTTTTATATGATAGGTAAACACTTGCAAAGGGATAACTTCAACTGCCCAGATTTCCCAGCAAAAATATTTCTAGGAACCAACTTCTGAACCCTTTATAAATCTGTCCAGTGTTGGACTGGTCCACTGGGATACCGGGAAAACTCCCAGTCAGTGGGTCTCTTGCTTCTAATTATTTGGCTTATTTTATGGTCTTTTCAATTTCTTTATGAGAATAAAGAGGCTTGATAATGGAAGAATAGAGAATAGTATGTAGTGAAAGAGACTAGGAGAATAAAGAAGTTGAGTGAGGAGAGGAGGTATAATAGTTTGGAAAGTGGGCCCTCAGCCTAAGATTTTCTGGTAAGTCACAGTTCTACACTGGGTGGCATCACAACTGATCTGGCTGTGGGGGTCCCTGAGGTGGCAGCCCCTGTGGGCCCCGGACCTCCCAGTCCAATGCTGAATCTGTCAATGTTTGCACAGGAATAAAATAGATCTTGTATTTAATAAGTGATCTTTCTAGGCCCCCTCTCTGCCCTGGACCACCATGGTAAGGTCTGCTCTCCTAACCCCATATAATAACCTCCGCCTTATCTGTAAACTTGAGAATCTACAACTAGATTTATCATGCAGGAGTGTAACATCCATTGTAAGGATGACAATAGAAAGCAATCACAAAAACAAATAAATACCTGTACATGCATACAGGTGCTTAGTAGCTTCTGTGTACTAACAGCTTCTAATCATACAAAGTGGGAAGGTGCTGTAGAGAATCCACAGTCAGAATCTCATGGTCCACGCAGAGCTGTGTGCTTCTACAAAAACAATTAAACAATAAGTCAGAGGAGGGACAATCTGCTTGCCAGATGTTTTACTTTGGAGACGTGAAGAAAGCGTGAGATGAAGTAAGCGTTTGACGTGAATACTCAGTGAGCCAATTAATCACCATATTTCTATACTGTACATTTTAACAGCATAAATGCAAGGTTACAAAGGCATATTATTCAGAGACAATAGGGTAAGGGTCTGCTCACATTAGTTTATAATCTAATATTTTCATTCTGATGGCATTGTGCATTGGTGTTACTAGGAAAATGTTATGACAGAGAGAAAAAGGGGTTTGTTCAGTTGTTAGATGACCTGGTATTCACTGGTATTCTCCATCAGGAGAGCTGGCATGTTTATTTAGCTGCTTAGGGTACTCTCATTCATTATACAAATGAATGAGCGCCCCTTTCACCCAGCTGGCGAACTACACAAGTGCACGCATGCATGTGACATCACTTCCTCCATGGCATTTCTCCTGAAGACTGAGGTACCTCATCCCTGCATCTCTGCCACTGAATTTAGAGTCACGTGATTTTGAGGCTTTGAATTAATTTTGGCCAGGCACTAGGATTATACTGAATACTGAATCTAATCCTGGATTTGGTGCATTCCAAAAATAAGGCAGTGCAGATTATGGCAAACCAAAATTCTATTGTCATTTTTGGCAAGATCCATCCAGTTTAGCAAAATAGTGTCAATCCTATTCAAACATACAGTGCTATATATAATTATTTTGAAGGACTGTTCAGCTGGTGTCCTGGAAGGCATTTATTTGGTTCCAGGTCCCCATTTGCTTCCTTGTATGAGGTGATCATTTTAATATGATCCAGTCTCCATTATCATGTTTTGGTTACTTGGCTCACTGCATGAAAAAATTTCAGCAACACCTGTTATTTAGAAGTGCTAATAAAAAATAGTCAAAAGACTGACAAAAGTGTTTGCGCAATATTGCCCAAACCCCCACGTTTTTGTTGTTGGAAATAAACCTTAAAGAGATACTGTCATGGGGAAAAAAATTTTTTTTAAAAATGAATCAGTTAATAGTGCTGCTCCAGCAGAATTCTGCACTGAAATCCATTTCTCAAAAGAGCAAACAGATTTTTTATAGTCAATTTTGAAATCTAACATGGGGCTAGACATATTGTCAATTTCCCAGCTTCCCCAAGTCATGTGACTTGTGTTCTGATAAACTTCAATCACTCTTTACTGCAAGTTAGAGTGATATCACCCCCCTCCCTTTCCCCCCCCCAGCAGCCAAACAAAAGAACAATGGTAAGTTAACCAGATAACAGCTCCCTAACACAAGATAACAGCTGCCTGGTTGATCTAAGAACAACACTCAATAGTGTCACTGAGACACATTCAGTTACATTGAGAAGGAAAAACAGCAGCCTGCCAGAAAGCATTTCTCTCCTAAAGTGCAGGCACAAGTCACATGACCAGGGGCAGCTGGGAAATTGACAAAATGTCTAGCCGAATGTCCGATTTCAAAATTGAATATAAAAAAAATCTGTTTGCTCTTTTGAGAAATGGATTTCAGTGCAGAATTTTGCTGGAGTAGCACTATTAACTGATGCATTTTGAAAAAAAACATGTTTTCCGATGACAGGATCCCTTTAAATTGACCTGATTTCATTTTTATTCAATAAAATTGGCACTTGCTGGTCTCTAAGAGTTTGTGCTTCATTTCATGAATGTGAAACCAACAAGGTGTGTGTTTGCCTCAGAAAAAGAAGTTTGGAACAGGGAAATAAGCAAAAGTGATATCACACCAACCAAGATGATGTAAAGATCTTCATGCCTGCTGGCTAAGCTTCTCCAAACCCCGGACCCTAGTAGACTTCATAGGGATTTCTTACCTAACAATAATTTCTTAATTAATCTTAAATTCAAAAATTTGTCTAAAATATTCCTGGGTTTTAATATGCCAGATTCTCAAAAAAAGGCAGTGAAGAAGTTCCCTTAGATACCATGTTGTTCAAATGGCAGAGTGATGCAGAGTTATTGTAGGTTCTCCCTCATGGGAAGTTTACATTATAAGTTCTCTCCTTGTGGAAACGCCTACCAAATAATTAGATACAGATACCAGGAAATAAAATCTACCCTCCAGCCGTGTCTTTGGTTGCCCAAAACACTATTAACCTCTTATGTCAGAAACCTGTATGAGCTCTCTTTATTGCTTTAACTTACTGTGAATCTGATGCTGATGTTCATATACTGCGCAGTCCCAGTAGGCTGCTATTAGCATGACATCTCATCCTATGCCCAGGCCCGGATTTGTGGAAAGGCCACCTAGGGGCGGCATGAAGCCCAACCACACCCACATTGGTTCAGAAACACTGGGGATGCACGAGAGATACAATCGTTTTTTTAAAAAAATTCAAATATGGGGAGGGGACGGAGACGATGAATGACAGCAGCCTAAGGGGCACCCGCTATGTAGGCAGGGCCGGATTTACATAACGGGTGCCCCTAAGCCTGCTGTCATTCGTCGCCTCCATCCCCTCCCCATGTTCGAACAATTTTTTGGACAATGATATCCAGATACTGTATGATGGACAATGAATGGGTTGGGAAGGACTGGTTGTAAGGGTTACAGCGTGGAACCGCTGTGATAGTGGATAGCCATTCCATTGGGAGAGGATATGGCGGAAGCCCAGGGGTGTACCCATAGATGGTAAGGGAGGCAGACATGGTGAAAATAAAGCAGGTTTACTTGGAGCTTGCAAATAACACAGGAACAGTTCAAAATAAGGTAATTACCAGGCAGGTGAGGATAAGGAAACAATGCTGGAACAAGGCAACACAGGAGCTTGGAATCCAGGAGCTTGGGATACAGGTAAGGAATCACTGGAACAAGATACAGCGACCAGATACGATTACAATTAATGACTCAGGGACGGTAATTGGGAATGGGAAACACATGAGGGTAAACGAGGTGGGTGGAGAATGGGGAGGAACACACTAGAAACTGACAGGTACATGAAACACAAGACACACAAGGGTAAGGATCAGCCTCAAAGAGCCCCCAGTGGCTCAAAAGAACACACAATGTCCAGAATCTGGGAAATAAAGGTTCGAGTCCCGGGCTGATCCTTACAGTACCCCCTCCTTAAGGGTCGACCTCCGGGCGACCCAACGAAAGACCCCCATCCTTTTTAGTCCAATGACTGGAGATGGGGACAAAAGTTTGCCAGGGTCAAATGGAGAGCCGCCAGGGTCAAAGGCTGGAGAGCCGCCAGGTTCGGAAGCCAGATCAGAGAAGTCGCCAGAGTCAGGAGCCAGATCAGAGAAGTCGCCAGGGTCAGGAGCCAGAGCAGATGGATGGCCAGAGTCAGCCTGCATAGCAGAAGAACCAGCCAAGGCACCCATTACAGGCGGCGGACCAGCAGAGGCACCCATTACAGGTGGCGGACCAGCAGAGGCACCCATTACAGGTGGCGGACCAGCAGAGGCACCCATTACAGGTGGCGGATTGCCCAGGACAACAGGAAGACCACCACGAATAACAACAAGACTGGTAGACTCTGGAGCACCAGAACTATCAGATCCTGCAGCAGGAATGGCAGGTCTAGAAGTAGATTTGTCCGTGGGCCCAGAGGCCATGGTACACAGGTCCTCACAGGCTGAACCCAGCAAGGCTGTTAGCACAGGAGCTGCAGGCGGGACCACTGGCACAGGAGCTGCAGGCGGGACCACTGGCACAGGAGCTGCAGGCGGGACCACTGGCACAGGAGCTGCAGGCGGGACCACTGGCACAGGAGCTGCAGGCGGGACCACTGGCACAGGAGCTGCAGACTGGACTGTAGGAACTGGAGCTGAAAACGTAATGGGAGACATGGAAATTGACAGAGACAGCTTTCGGGGAGCCGGCACAGGAACAGGCAGCTTTCGGAGAGCCGGCACAGGAGGCAGCTGCTGGGGGCCTGGCATTGGAACAAGAGGCAGCTGCTGGGTGACCGGCACTGGAGCAAGAGACTGCTTTCGGGGAGCCGGCACTGGAGCAGGAGGCAGCTGCTGGAGGACCAACACTGGAACAGGAGGCAGCTGCTGGAGGACCGGCACTGGAACAAGAGGCAGCTTTCGGGGAGCCGGCACAGGAGGCAGCTGCTGGGGGTCTGGCATTGGAACAAGAGGCAGCTGCTGGGGGACCGGCACTGGAGCAAGAGGCTGCTTTCAGGGAGCCGGCACTGGAGCAGGAGGCAGCTGCTGGAGGGCCAACACTGGAATAGGAGGCAGCTGCTGGAGGACCGGCACTGGAACAAGAGGCAGCTTTCGGGGAGCCGGCACGAGAGCAGGCAGCTTTCGGAGAGCCGGCACAGGAGGCAGCTGCTGGGGGTCTGGCATTGGAACAAGAGGCAGCTGCTGGGGGACTGGCACTGGAGCAAGAGACTGCTTTCGGGGAGCCGGCACTGGAGCAGGAGGCTGCTTTCGGGGAGCCGGCACTGGAGCAGGAGGCAGCTGCTGGAGGACCAACACTGGAACAGGAGGCAGCTGCTGGAGGACCGGCACTGGAACAAGAGGCAGCTTTCGGGAAGCTAGCACTGGAACAAGAGGCAGCTGCTGGGGGACCGGCACTGGAGCAAGAGACTGCTTTCGGGGAGCCGGCACTGGAACAAGAGGCAGCTGCTGGGGGACCGGCACTGGAGGCAGCTGCTGAGAAGCCGGCACAGCAGACAGGACAGGCTGGGAAGCCGGCACAGCAGACAGGACAGGCTGGGAAGCCGGCACAGCAGACAGGACAGGCTGGGAAGCCGGCACAGCAGACAGGACAGGCTGGGAAGCCGGCACAGCAGACAGCCAGTTGGGAGCCAGTCGTCGGGAAGGTCCAGCTGGACACTTGGGTAGCCGATGCTGCTGCGAAGCCTCCTCTCTTGGGGGTACTAGGCACGGCAGAAGCCCTATTTTGGGAGGCACAGAACATGACAGAAGCCCCTCTTCTGGGGGCACAGGACAAGGCAGAAGCCCCTCTTCTGGGGGCACAGGATCAGGCAGAAGCCCCACTTCTGGGGGCACAGGATCAGGCAGAAGCCCCACTTCTGGGGGCACAGGATCAGGCAGAAGCCCCACTTCTGGGGGCACAGGATCAGGCAGAAGCCCCACTTCTGGGGGCACAGGATCAGGCAGAAGCCCCACTTCTGGGGGCACAGGATCAGGCAGAAGCCCCACTTCTGGGGGCACAGGACAAGGCAGAAGCCCCTCTTCTGGGGGCACAGGACAAGGCAGAAGCTGGGCCAGGACTGGAGGTAGCTGTTGCAGAGGGGTAGCAGGACCGGGAACTGAAGCAGACCGCTGTGGGGTAGAGGGCCCAGGAATAGACTGCGGAGGGATGGCTGGTGCTGGAACAGGAGCAGACTGCAGAGGCATAGCTGGCCCTGGAACAGGAGCAGACTGCAGAGGCATAGCTGGCCCTGGAACAGGAGCAGACTGCAGAGGCATAGCTGGCCCTGGAACAGGAGCCAGACTGCCAGAGGCATAGCTGGCCCTGGAACAGGAGCAGACTGCAGAGGCATAGCTGGCCCTGGAACAGGAGCAGACTGCAGAGGCATAGCTGGCCCTGGACAGGAGCAGACTGCAGAGGCATAGCTGGCCCTGGAACAGGAGCAGACTGCAGAGGCATAGCTGGCCCTGGAACAGGAGCAGACTGCAGAGGCATAGCTGGCCCTGGAACAGGAGCAGACTGCAGAGGCATAGCTGGCCCTGGAACAGGAGCAGACTGCAGAGGCATAGCTGGCCCTGGAACAGGAGCAGACTGCAGAGGCATAGCTGGCCCTGGAACAGGAGCAGACTGCAGAGGCATAGCTGGCCCAGGAGCAGACTGCAGAGGCATAGCTGGCCCAGGAGCAGACTGCAGAGGCATAGCTGGCCCTGGAACAGGAGCAGACAGCGGTGGAGATTTCAAAGGCCAAGAAACTGGAGGTGGACGACCAGACACAGGCCAGATAGCAGTTTGTAGCTCATCTTCGCTCGAATCTGAATCTTCCCAGCCCACATCGAAGACTGAATCCTCCCAGTCATCGTCAGAGAGAAAATCCTGATAGACATCATCACAGAAATGGGAGCTGACTTTTGCCTCATTCTCCCCACCCCAAGGGAGTTGTAGTTCCACATCGGGACAAGAAAACATGGAGGGCTTTCCCAAGGGCTTCTTGTTTGGCTGAGTCATTCTGTAAGGGTTACAGCGTGGAACCGCTGTGATAGTGGATAGCCATTCCATTGGGAGAGGATATGGCGGAAGCCCAGGGGTGTACCCATAGATGGTAAGGGAGGCAGACATGGTGAAAATAAAGCAGGTTTACTTGGAGCTTGCAAATAACACAGGAACAGTTCAAAATAAGGTAATTACCAGGCAGGTGAGGATAAGGAAACAATGCTGGAACAAGGCAACACAGGAGCTTGGAATCCAGGAGCTTGGGATACAGGTAAGGAATCACTGGAACAAGATACAGCGACCAGATACAGGATACGATTACAATTAATGACTCAGCCCTGAGCAAGGCTCAGGGCGGGGTTAATAAAGGGACGGTAATTGGGAATGGGAAACACATGACGGTAAACGAGGTGGGTGGAGAATGGGGAGGAACACACTAGAAACTGACAGGTACATGAAACACAAGACACACAAGGGTAAGGATCAGCCTCAAAGAGCCCCCAGTGGCTCAAAAGAACACACAATGTCCAGAATCTGGGAAATAAAGGTTCGAGTCCTGGGCTGATCCTTACACTGGTTTAGTCAACAACTGAAATGTCAGGTTTGTGGCCTTCTATCTGTTATTTTTGCCATTTCTTTTTTCTCACTTGAAGTCAAGTTTCACAGAACACCACACTCTTCATGTTCTACATGAAGATCTCCATACAAGTGGCTGCAGAGTTGATAAGTTTTATTTTAATGATCAAATGTGCCAGATTTCTGTATTCTATAACACAGTGCTATCCAACTTCTGTGCTATCGAGGGCCTGAATTTTTCTGGTCTACATGGTGGAGGGCCAATAATGGAAGCCACTGTTAGCCACTCCCTGTTTAGACCACACCCACTTTAAACCACACCCATGTCCACATTAATAGCACACCAAAAAACCAAATGGTTGGTGCTCACTGCAGGGATATCACTCATATGTGAATAAAGTTAAGTCACATTAAGACATACCGTTAAATCCATATACCTCCTCCTCCCCTGTGGATAACACAGTACCCCCCAGAACAAATACCAAGCTTATGTTTCACAGGCAGAGCAGGGCACACACACGGAGCATAGGGAAGGCAGAGTATGGCACACCCAAGGAGATTAGGGTAGGCAGATTATGGCACACGCAGGGAGCATGGGACAGGCAGAGCATAGCACACACAGGGAGCATAGGGCAGACAGAGTATGGTACACACAGGGAGCATAGAGCAGACAGAATATTGCACACACATTGAGCATAGGGCAGGCAGAGCATGGCAAACACAGGGAGCATCAGCCAGGCAGAGCATGGTACACACAGGGAGCATAGGGCAGGCAGAGCATGGTACATACAGGGAGCATAGGGCAGGCAGAGCATGGCACACACCGGGAGCATCGTACAGGCAGAGTATGGCAAACACAGGGAGCATAGGGCAGGCAGAACATGGCACACACAGGGAGCTTACGGCAGCCAGAGCATGGCACACACAGGGAGCATAGGGCAGGCAGAGTATGGCATACATAGGGAGCCTAGGGCAGGCAGAGCATGGCAGACACAGGGAGCATAGGGCAGGCAAAGTATGACACACAGAGAGCATAGAGCAGGCTGAGTATGGCACACCCAAGGACAATAGGGCAGACAGAGTTTGGCACACCCAAGGAGAATAGGGCAGGCAGATTATGGCACACACAGGGAGCATGGGGCAGGCAGAGCATGGCAAACACAGGAAGCATAGGGCAGGCAGAGCATGACACACACAGGGAGCATAGGATAGGCAGAGCATGGCACACACAGGGAGCATAGAGTAGGCAAAGTATGGCACATACAGGGAGCATATGGCAGGCAGAGCATGGCACACACAGGGAGCATAGGGCAGGCAGAGTATGGCACACACAGGGAGCATAGGGCAGGCAGAGAATGGCACACACAGGGAACATAGAGCAGGCAGAGTATGGCACACACAGGGGGCATAGGGTAGAACAGAGCAGGAGACAGGGAAACCCATCAGGACCACTCTAAGATTTACTACGTACAGTGACACATTGTTGATGCCCCATTAGCATTTTAAATAAGGTGTGAACAATGTGGGCAGGTTTTTTTTTTAAAGTTTATCTTTATTGATTTTGTTAACATAACATAAAGTAAGAAAGAAGAAATTGAGGAAAGAAAGAGAGATAGATAGAGGGTGGGCATTCACTTATGCAATAAATTGTATCTTTGGTTAGGAGCTTTCGTAACCTCTAGGGCATATGCCGGCAGTACTGGTTTATGTTTCTGTAAGCCATCTGTCACAGATTTTTTTCAATTTGTCTGGACAACCATGTGTTATATATGTCAGTTTGTGGCTCCGAAGAATGTTATTGACAATTTTTATCCAGAATGCTAAGGTTCCAGAGCTTTCCATGTGAGTAAAATAGCTTTCTTTGCATAGTGTAGACGTTGCTGTAGACACAACCTGGCACTGGATGAAAGGGTAAGTCCCTCAAGATGTCCTAGAAGGCAGAATACTGGTGTCCAAATAGCTGGGAGTCCAAAATAAGCATTAATAAATGCAAGAATTGCAGTCCAGTATTGTTGAATTTTAGGGCACTACCAAAATACATGCATTTAAGTACCACTATCAGCATTATATTTGAAACACAAGTCTGGGTACCGTTGTTTTATTTGTGCCAGCTTGTGTGGGGTCAGGTACACTCTATTTAGAAATTTGGTGTGTATGTAACGGTCCCTAACTGATATGTTGGTTTCTGGTATTTGTTCAAGAATAACTTTCCAAGATCCTTCCTCAAAGGATGGAAAGTCCTGGGCCCATTTATGGCAGATATGTTTAATGGGATCAAAGCTATATTGTAGCAGAATAGTGTATAACCAGCTTAGGGGTTTGGAGAGTTTCCATAGGTAACCTTCTAGGATTGATTGGGTAGTGCATGGGACACCCTCTGGGAATTGGCCAGAAAATGCATGTCACAATTGGAGGAATCTGAATAGCATATAGTTTTGCAGCCCATACTCCTCTTTCAGTTGTGCAAACTGCTTGAGCTCCCTGCACTCACCAGGTCACCCAAATGGTTTAATTCCGGTCATGGCCCAGACACTGGCATCTGGAAGGGATTGAAACTGTGACAGAGATTCGTTGCCCCAAAGTGGGGACCATTTGGACCGGCTGCCTGATGCCTTGTAGGCGGACCCTACCGATTTGTGAAAAATTAGGGTGACAGTTTTCACGGGAGGTGTTAGGGTATATATAGAATGGAGGCCTCTATGTAGCTGATTAGCCAGGGCTTCAAAGAATGTGACCACTGCCACTTCCAGGACCGTGGCCTGATTATTGGCATCAGGATTAAGCCACCACCAGGCATACACATATTGACTAGCATAATAGTAAAATGTAAATCAGGACGGAAACTTTGTGACTGAACTGCTTGTTTGAATCCATTATCTCCTGCCTGAGTAAAATGTAAAGTTGGGAAGGGCCAGTCCCCCTTTTTTAACCAGTGCTTGATGCATCTGCATACTAATTCTTGGTCGCTCGCCTGCCCAGATGAACCCCTGACACAGGCATCTAGCTGCTTGAACCATGCCTTAGGGAGTATACAGTACATGGTGCATTATGGAAAGCATATAGGAATTTAGGTAGAAAGATCATTTTAAGGATATTTATTTGACTCGGAATGGTTAGTGGCAGACTTGACCAGAGTTGCATTTTCATTTTCAAAGAACGTAATATTGGGGCTAGAATCAACTCTGAATATTGCCTGGGATCTCAAAACCTAAGTAGGTTTGATTGACCCTGAGACCTGAAAAGTTCCCAAATTTCATGACCTCAGCGAGGATCTCAGAGAGATAGAGCTTGATATTAGCTAGATATACCAACATGTCATCTGCAAAGAGCGATATTTTTTCCTCCAGTCTCTGAATTCTAAATCCCTCAGTTTGTGGATTGTTACGTATTTTGTTGGCCAGTGGTTCAATAGCTAGGGCAAAAAAAATGGGGATAAAGGGCACCCCTGTCTGGTTCCCCTAGCCAGGGGGAATCCCTGAGACAGCTCTGTATTTACCAATAGTCTGGCTCTTGGAGAATCATTTAATGCTTTCACCCATTTAATGCTTTTCACCCACTGTATGTACTGATCACCAAGCCCATATTACATAGTAAGTAAGTAAGGTTGAAAAAAGACACAGGTCCATCAAGTTCAACCTTTTTTTTTTTTTTTTTTTTATATCTGCCTAACTGCCAGTTGATCCAGAGGAAGGCAAAAAAAAAAACCCATCTGAAGCCTCACCAATTTGCCTCAGAGGGGGAAAAAATTCCTTCCTGACTCCAAAATGGCAATCGGACAAGTCCCTGGATCAACTTGTACTATGAGCTATCTCCCATAACCCTGTAATATTGCTGTAGGGTCCAGAGATAGAGCCACTCCACAGTATCAAAAGCCTTCTAAGTATCTAATGATACCACTACCCTTTCCCCTGTGGTATTATGGTTAGCCCAAATGTTTGTGAAGAGTCACCTAATTTTAATATCAGTGGTTCTACTTGGCATAAACATGGTTTGGTCATGGTGTATTAAGTGCTCAATTACTTTTTTGAGTCTATTCACCAGGACTTTAGCCAGTATCTAAATGTCCGAATTTAGGAGTGAAATATGTCTGTAAGATCCACATCTATCAGGTGGTTTGCCAATTTTAAGAATTAGAGTGATAGTGGCAAGTTTGGTACTATCTGGAAGACGTGCTGTGCTCCCTGTGGTATAGCATTAAATAATTAACTTAGCCTGGGCACCACTAGATCTTTATGTGCTTTGTACCATTCAATGGAGAGTCCATCCGGACCGGGGGACTTCCCATTGGAGAACGTGTCTATAGTGTCTGAAATCTCATCCACAGTGATCCAGCAATTTAGAGGTTCAGCTTCCACCTGAGTGAGTTTGGGTATTTGGATTTCATTCAGGTACTGGTCTAAAGAGGAAATGGAACACTGTACTTTGGAGCTGTAAAGGCTAGAGTAGAATTTGACAAATTCTTAGAGGATCTGGTCCTGTGCGTGGATCTCCTGGTCCGAGGACAGTGTGGGAACAGAGGTTAGTTGTCTGGTGTCTCTAGTAAGGATAGCAAAAATCTTGACACATTTATCCCCTTTGTCATACCAAGAGGCAGATCTCTGGAGTTCCCATTGGGAGTAACATAGTAACATAGTAAGTTAGGTCAAAAAAAGACACACGTCCATCAAGTTCAACCTTTTAACTTTTTTTAACCTGCCTAGCTGTCAGTTGATCCAGAGGAAGGCAAAAAACCCCATCTGAAGCCTTTCCAATTTGCCTTAGAGGGGGAAAAAACTCCTTCCTGACTCAAATGGCAATCAGCCTGACCCTGGATCAACTTGTACTTTGAGCTATCTTCCATAACCCTGTATTCCCCCCCCCCTTGCTAAAAAGCCATTCAACCCCTTCTTAAAGCTATCCAATGTATCAGCCGGTACAATTGACTCAGGGTGAGAATTCCACGGCTTCACAGCTCTCACTGTAAAAAAAACCCTTCTGAATATTTAGGCGGAACCTCTTTTCTTCTAAATGGAATGGATGACCTTGTGTCAGCTGGAAAGACCTACTGGTAAATAATGCATTAGAGAGATTATTATGTGATCCCCTTATATATGTATACATTGATATCATATCACCCCTTAAATGCCTCTTCTCCAGCATGGACATCCCGAATTTGGCCAGTCTTTCTTCATATTTAAGATTTTCCATACCTTTTAGCAGCTTAATTGCCCTTCTCTGCACCATCTCTAATACAATAATGTCCTGTTTAAGTGATGGAGACCAAAACTGTAAGGCATATTCTAGATGGGGCCTTAGCAGTGCTCTATTAAGTGGAAGAATGACCACTCCTGCCGTGAATCAATGTCCCTTTTAATACAACTCGAGACCATATTTTCCCTTGATGCTGCTGACTGGCATTGCATGCTACAGCCAAGTTTATCATCTACAAGGACTCCAAGGTCCTTTTTCATAATGGATTTGCCTAGTGCAGTCCCATTAAGGGTATAAGTGGCTTGGATATTTTTACATCCCAGGTGCATGACTTTACATTTATCAACATTGAATCTCATTAGTCACTTAGCTACCCAGATTGCCAGTTTGTCAAGATCCTGTTGCAAGGATGCCACATCCTGGATGGAATTTATTGGGCTGGATAGTTTGCCACATCCTGCATGGAATTTATTGGGCTGGATAGTTTGGTGTCACCTGCAATTACAGGTGTGAACAATACAGGGGATTATAGTCTGAATTTGAGGTATAAACAATGCAGGGGCCAGTTACTCTCTGTAGTGATACCTATTAAAGTTTACACATGGTAAGCAGACACAGCAGGCAGACTTTCATGCAGAGGGCCACACAAGGGGGGGGGCATGGGCCACAGGTTGGACAGCCCTGCTATAACATGTAAACTTAGGATGTCAGACTTGACGTAACTTCCATCTCTGTGACGTGGTATGGCTAGGCCATAAAGTATTACAAAAAGACGATCACCTACTAGACAAAAAAAAAGCCCGATCTATAAGGTTTCCAAATAGACAACAGTGTCCAGCATCTTCTGACATAAGCTGTCAGACATAGACATGTTTTCCTTGCTGTTAAAAATCATGATATGGATGGGCATGTTAACTAATAGGGGAGATTTTTGGCACTGCTGTGTTTTCTTTCTAGTGCATAAACAGTATAATGTAACCATTCTTTTGCTCATGCAGAGGAATTTTAATTTGTTTTTCTGATATTTACAGTACTTTTCTGCAGAACCTACATTTGCTGGGGTGCAACATTGGAGGGCAGTCAAACTGTTTACCAAAAGACTTTCTGAAGTCAAGCTTTACCCCTGCATAAAGTCTAAAACCAAAGCTTAATTTCCCTTTCAACAGCGACCATATTCCCCTTGATTGCTTCTGGGCTCTATTTGGAGTCTTAGAGATGAAAGGAAGCAAAAAACAGAGAATATGTCAACTGTATAAACTGTGAATGTGGACTGACAAGGGAGCAGACTTCTGTGTATGCACAGATCAGATGAGAGGGAGTTTACAATGTGAGGTCTAGCCAAAGTTCTTTACAATAAAGAGACTTGGGCAAGTGGCTGCAGGAGTAAGGTTACCATGTTTTTACATTAAGACAAAATTACATGTATGGGGCAGAGGTTCCAAATTTACATTTTGCTCCCAGTTAATGACTTAATCTGTGCAAGTGCATGCAAATCCCAAAACAGGGGTTAGTTAAGAGATTATGATTTTAAAATTGCCAAGCCACCATACCACATCAAGGTGACCCCATATGGTGGCCCTATCTATTTACATCTGGTAAAACAAATGGTATGCTATGGCGATTTGTAGTATGTTTTTTTTTAATCCATTTTTTACCCAGCAGTATTAAAAGGCCCCTTAATGTCAGCGACTTTAACCTTTTCACTGCCAGAAGAAATTTGCACTTCAGTTTTGAACACTTTTTTTTTACTTTAAGAACATTTCCTCTTGACAGTTTTAGTTTTCCAAGTGATGATACATGTTTTGTGTAATTCCACTGTTGTAACAAGATATTGGCTTCTAAATACCTAAAAATAAAAAATAACAAAAACCCGAAATATGAAATAAGTTTTATTTATACGTGAAGATTCTGATCTGAAGCAAAAAGAATGAAACAGAATAGTACATTAATACAGAGAATAACACAAGGTTAAAGTGGTGTGGATACAGCAGTGCCGTTAGGAAAATTGCTTTTTATGATTATATACCTAGAGATGTAATAATGAAGAACTATAATAGATAACCTAACCATCTTGCTCACAGATTCTCAAGCTCAAATTCCACAGAGGACTTAAACTACCAAAATGTGGTTATTGTGACTACAGGCCAAAGAACAGACATTCATACAAAGGAATATTCATCTTTGCATCACAGACCACCTGCATGTTTAGGGACTTCAAATGCTTCTGGTTCCAGAAGATGTGCTCCCTGCCACATGGTGCAGTCAGTTGCACTGCTAACACTGGAAATACTGACCACTTGACAGCTTCCCATTCATTCATAGTTAAGGTAAACTTTATATGATCCCACCACAGCCACCATAACTAACGACCCTCAAGAAGGAACCTTGGAAATACAGTGTTATTATAAACCTCAGACCACAGCTGCTGTCTACTTGGGGGATGCTACTGAGAAAACATTCAGACAGCACTAGCAGCGTGATAAGAACAGCAATGCCATAGCCTGAGAGTGATACTAGGTTATACTTGCAGCATTACAGACGTTCAGCCCAGTTTTCCTCAATCCCTTATTTGTTGCAGGAAGACTATCTCTGCATTGATGCATCTTACAAATAGTATGTGCCAGTTCAATTGTAATACTATATCACATCTTTTTATAGAGTTTCTGTTTGTTTGTAGAGTCAGGGCCGTAACTACCGGTGCTAAAGGGGGTGCCATTGCACCTAGGCTCACACCCCTTTGGAGTCTGCCAGAACCATGTTATGTTATATCGCGGATGGTATGGCAGGGAAAATTCTTTGGCATGCATGTCAGGAGGGCACTGGTGTCCTTTTTAAATTAAACATAAAACCCCCAATTATTACTGTCAATCATATATTGCTTGCGCCGCCTTTTTGCCTCAGACATAGAGGCATGGCAGGCAATCACTTTCACTTTCAGTTCCGCATTTCCTAGATGTTGCTGCACTCCTCTCATTCCCCCTCCCTCCTCATGGTCAATAATTGTGTAGCCAGTCCATGGCAGAGGTAACAGGTTCTCCAATCTGGAGCATAAGTAACATTATGAGATGATACAAGCTTGCCTTAGTAACAGTTGTAACACCCTCTTGGCGACTCCCCTTACCAACTTCCAATGCAGGTCCTGAGTCCCCTTTGCAAGGTGAAAGGGTACTGGGAATTTCCTCTCATAGCAGTGTCTCCACCGATCACACCATTCTGCATCAAAAGTGAAACTAGGACTGGCAGCATGTGCACATGGCTCTGTATATATCCAAAGGTGTTGCAGTAGCGAAAACTTGTGACACCCTCTGGTATCTGCCAGACACACCGCATAGGGACAAGGTTTCAGCCCCTCCCAACACTCTAGGTAGACCCTGTAGCTGCGGAAGCAGGGGATTTCCAGCATGTGGTTTCAGTTCGTGGGGAATTAACCCTACGGGTCCCTATATTCTCCCCCAGTGAAAACATTTTGTCCAGACAATGGTTATAAACACATAAACAGCACCAAAGATATCACTCTTCTGGTAGTTTCTCCAGAGAACTACCTGGTACAATGGTTGTTGAAATAAAACATTCAATCAAACAATTTTCTTCCCAGTATGCATCTCAGCAGTGCCTCCATGTAACACCCTCTTGGCGACCCCCCTGGTGACAAAGGTTGTACATTCTTACCAGCTTCCAATGTAGGTTCTGAGTCCCCTTTGCAAGGTGAAAGGGTACTGGGAATTTTCTCTCATGGCAGTGCCTCCACCTAATGGGATCCGGGAATACTCCTGCGGGTGTAATACACACACACAGTGCTGTATAACAATATCAACTTTATAATAAAGATTTAAAGGCAAAGTAAGCATTCAGTTAAATATACATTCACAAATATAAATGACCCACTACCCTGGGGAACCTGTGACAGTCCCATCCTGGCACCTCCCTGTCAGGCAAAGTCCCACACTACTCCTTTGGCGATAAAGAGTCTCAATCTCTTTTCCCCAAAGAGCACTATTTTCTCCAGGTAGCGATACCTGCCCAAAATACCTCTCCGGCTGGACAGAGGTAATTTGCTCCCATGTGGCAGGCACAGCAACAAAGCCTGTTCACAAACAGGTGTCACGCTGGATCCTCTCACTCTACCTTCCCACAGGCAAACTCAACCGGGGACTCACACAGAGCTGGACCAGGCATCGACATGATGAATTGCCCTGCAGCACCCCAGCAGACGATCACACCATTCTGCATCAAAATTTATACCACATATATTTTCAGCGTTCCTATTTTTTTGCGAGTCCTGCGGTAACATTTTTTATTAATTAACAAGTTAAATGCAGGTTTATAAGAAATGATCTTACCCGGACTTCACTGTGACCCAGGTGCTGCCGCCCTGGGGAACGAAAATGCTGCACACACCAAATTTTCGGACAGCGCACTCTCAGGAACTACTTCAAGAAATCGCATACTCATCAATTCATCGGTAAAAGAACTTCATTTTATTTGTTAAACATATTGACAAACTGTTAACCCTGCGCCATTGCATCAAAAGTGAAACTAGGACCAAAGGTGGTGCAGCAGCGACACTTTGTGACACCCTCCGGTATCTGCCAGACACACTGCCTAGGAAGGCTCCAGTCCCTCCCAACACTCTAGGTGGACCATGTAGCTGAAAAAGCAGGGGATTTCCTTATGTGGTTTCAGACCGTAGGGGAAATGTCCATAAAATGGCTACTGTGTGATCACTGTGATTGTGAATGCCAAGACTGAAGGCAACACAAATTTAAATTAGCCATATAGTGTAAGTAAAATTTATTTGGCTTAACCAACACAATAGAAAATAATTTGGAATTATTTTTTAGGGTGACAGGTCCCCTTTAATACGATGCACAGGAATTGACACCATTCTTGGGCACTGTAACATGCCTGTGACTTACAAAAACAGTTTGCATTTTATGCATTAAGCTGCATTTATATGAGGCTTCTTAACATTAGGACCATGGCAGGAAGGGCATCCATCAGGAAGGTTTTGACCAATTAATCTGCCCTGTATGAACATTGACAGGCAGATTCCCTTTCTGTTTGTGCTTCGTTCCACAGGGCAGTTTGAGGCATTTTTCATTTAATTTCTAATGTAATTAGCCATAAACACAAACAATGAAAATTCATTGCATTACATCTTAACCCATACATAATTTATGGTGTTTAAAATGGCCATCCACTGAGCCAAAAGTACTTGCACCTTTTATTTTATTCCTACATCCCTTTTAAAAGAAGATCCTTCTTGCCTTCTTCTTCTTTTTTAATAATACCATATTGCTATTAACTGGTCAACTGTGGCAACTACAGCAGGAGCAGCCCATAAAATTCAGTTTGTAGTGCATTTAAAATAAAGTCCCTTAGCAACCAATGTGACTAGTAATGTGAGTAGTAAGACCACTGTGCCCTTACCCTTAGCTCAGGAGCTCTAGGGGGAAAGCAGTGAGTTTTTAAGCCCCAGCCAACAAACAAACACCTGTGAATAATTACATTCCTTCAATATCTATTAGCATTTTAAGTTTGTAGTGTATTTAAAATCAAGTCCGCCAGTAGACAATGTGACTGAGTAATAAGACCATGGTGCACTTCCCCTTAACTTAGGGGCTATAGTGAAAAAGCAAGGAGCGTTTTAGCCTCAGCTAATTAATATACATTTATAAGTAATTCTCTGTATAATGCTCACAAATAGTGTAGGATTCACGTACAATGAGGGGCCTTGACGTGGCACGTGAGCTTACATATTTTGGCCAAAGTTTGGTACTAACGCCTCATTTTTGGTAACAATTATTTTTAAAGGCAAACTGTACGCTGGCAATTTTTCTCTCTCTCTTTGTGTACAAATATTGGCTTTTTTATCGTTTATAGCTACTGATCAACTCCAGAATGTGGGCTAGACCGAGTGATGGCACAATGTTGTGTATAGCAGCTGGTCAATGCCACAGCATTAGTTAGACCGAGCACTGGCATTTCTTTCTGTGTTTTGTACCCAAAAATAGACCCATGATTCCCTGCACCTCTTCCCTCTACAGTTAAGTTATACTCCTTGTTGAGTTATCTATGCTAATATCATGTGATTTATACTTTACCATACTTTTTTTTACCATTTTCTTGTTCACAAAGAAGTAGAATAAACTTTATTTGGTACTGTAAGAACTGTAATTGATTTGTAATATTAAGTCAAAGTAAACTTTATTGTCATCTCAGCAGTATACGAATATACAGTGAGACGAGACGACGTGGCTCCAGCTAGTACATATCACAAATAGGCACTAAAAAATACACAATAAATATGTAAACATGAAATGTGCAATATATTGTAAGGAATTGGATATATGCATGTGTAAACCTTTAGAATTGTGCAAATAAA
The DNA here is from genome assembly GCF_017654675.1 of Xenopus laevis. Taxonomy (NCBI): domain Eukaryota; kingdom Metazoa; phylum Chordata; class Amphibia; order Anura; family Pipidae; genus Xenopus; species Xenopus laevis. The sequence goes on from NC_054386.1 coordinate 52,495,959, forward strand.
TTAACAGCAAATTAACAGCAAAGTTAAGTTCACAGTGTCTGAAATGTAGTGGGAGGGCAGGCAGTGAGTTGAGGAGTCTGATAGTTTGCGGAAAAAGGCTTTCGCGCAGCCTGGTTGTTCGAGCTTTAATGCTGCGAAAGCGTCTGCCGGATGGGAGCAGCATGAACAGTCCGTGTGAGGGGTGTGTGGATTCCAGTGCAATGCAGGAGGCCTTTCTTACACAGCGCTTGTGGAAGATGTCCTGCAGTGGTGGAAGAGCCACTCCAATGATGTTGCCAGCTGCTCTGACAGTCCGCTGTAGACTTTTCCGGTCAGCAGAGCTGGTACTACTGTACCAGATGGAGATGCAGCTCATCAGGAAGCTCTCTATGGTGCCCCTGTAGAACACTGTGAGGGTTGAGGGATGGAAGGCTGGCCCGTTTCAGTCGTCTTAGAAAGTGAAAACGCTGCTGAGCCTTTTTGGTGATGGAGGCAGCGTTGGTGGTCCAGGTGAGGTCATCAGAGATGTGGACTCCCAGGAGTTTGGTGTTCTTTACTGTCTCTACTGTGGAGCCGTTGATGTTGAGTGGTGTGTGAGCAGGGCGAGTTCTCCTGAAGTGGACGATCATCTCTTTCGTTTTATCCACATTCAGTGACAGGTTATTCTCACTGCACCAGACCGCCAGCTGCGGAACCTCATCTCTGTACGCCGACCCGTCATCGTGGCTGATGAGCCACACCACAGTCATTGTCGAACTTGATGATGTGGTTTGAGCTGTGTCTAGCTATGCAGTCATGTGTCAGCAATGTGTACAACAACGGGCTGAGAACACATCCTGTGCTCCTCCTATTATTTATCTATGAACAAGTATAATATCCAAGGCTATAGTGATGTCAAGATCTACAGTTATTATAGATATTAGTATATATATTTTATATGTGTGTAAGTGTGTAGCTAATGTAGGTCATTATAAGAATGTGAATATATGTGAACTGGACTGTTCACATATGTACTAGTGAGTCCTGCAACAGGTCGGGTACCCGCGGAATACTCACAAAGTGGCCGGGATTCGGGCAGCAAGTGCACGATTCCCTGACCATGTTGACAGCCTGTGGGTAACCCACCTGGGTACCCAGCTAAATTGCAGGATTTTTTACCCCTTATCCCTGGCTGAGTTGTCACTGGAGTGACATCACTATGATGACCACTTTTGGCTGGGCACTGGGACTAAAGGTAAGTAAAGTCATTGTGGTCCAGATAGGGATTGAGTTCTGAGAAGAAAAAGGTATTGGGTGTGGGGGGGTGCAGGTCCTGTTACTGGTCCTGTTAAGGGTATGTGGGTCCAAGTTGGGCACGGGTCTGTCTGCCTGGACCCTTGCAGGACTCTAGTTTGAACATGATGGATTTTGGTCTTTTTTCAGCCCAACTTAACTACGTAACTATTTCCTATGAAACTGTAATATTATGAATAATTATGTTCTATAGGACCTTTATCTAGAGATAACTTTCCCTTTACAAGATTACTGCGAACTACAATGACTAGCCAATGGATTTTCTGTGCAGTATGTTATCATGACTGTGTTACCATGTGAATAAACAGTTTGTGGCAGAATTTCCACACATGTGCAGTGGAGCAATGCTGGCTTAATTTATATTGGCAGACAAAATTTCAGTCCCCATCTGGCATTAGCCTGTTCCTCTATATATCATCATGGACATGCTGATATTAGAAGACAAGCAAGGGCAGTGATTCCCTCTAGTTATTGGGGTAAAGGGTCTAAAGGTACAAGAGAACATGCAAAAAGCAGTGAGGGAAGAATGGGGCCCTTTTTGTAACGTGGGTTCTTCTCTTAGCTCTGTTATGCATCATTAACTTATTTGATGATTTAAAACCACATCTTAAGCGACATGATGAATGACTCTAAGTACTAATGCTATAACAGGAACAAGGTTTGCTATCGTTTTAGTAACCCATAACAACCACAAGTAGTATTTAGATGGTCTCCTGTTGGAATCAATACATCTGATTGGCTGCTATGGGCAGGGCCGCCATCAGAAATCACAAGGCCCCACACAACAAAATTTTCAGGGCCCCCCTCACGACACCTCCCCTAACCACGCCCCTAACCACGCCCTCACCTTAACCACGCCCCCTCACCACAAAGGTCACATTCACAAACCGTAAATAAAATCATTTTGGCAAAAGGGTTATTAAGCCTGCCACCACATCAAGGTAGACTCTTTAAGCAGGTACCTGCTCTAACCTAAATTGCACTTTGTTTTACAATTATTCTATGTTTAAATTGTACAAATAAGAGCCATTTTGTTTAACCCCTTGGTCAAAAAACAACCAGTCCTAATAAGGACAATGGAAATTGAAATGTGCCCATCTAGCTAGCATGTCTAATGTATACACACACACACATTTCTTGTATAATGCATTTTATGTATACATTAAAAAAAAACTGAAACCTAACCACTGGACAATTATACAGTGCAATGGCACTGTGATTATAAACATATAGGCCATCAATAAGAACTTTGATTAGTATAAATAAACAGATATACACCATATTTTTATAATAAACAAAACTACTTTTATTAATATGAATATATAAAGAACATGAGATATAAAACTATTTTTACAATAAAAATAAGAACTTTTATTAGTATGAACTGTTCAGAAGTATAAATAGAAACCTAGTTGTACATGATTCATGATCTAACCACTGGATGATTATAAAGTGCATTGGCAGTTTGTGATTGTTTGTAAACATATAGGCCTTATATAACTTATTTTTATAGCAAACAAAATAACTACTTTTATTTGTATGAATAAATAAGATATAAAACTATTTTTACAATAAAAAATAAGAACTTTTATTAGTATGAATAAATAACATTTAACCTTTTAGAAGTATAAATAGAAACCTAGTGGTACGTGATATAAAACTATTTTTACAATAAAAATAAGAACTTTTATTAGTATGAATAAATAACATTTAGCTTTTTAGAAGTATAAATAGAAATCTAGTGGTACATGATTGATGAAGTAACCAGGATAATTTAAAAAGATATGACTGAAATTGTCAAGTGCTTTGTAAAACCATGTTCTCCTGAAGCTTATTGCAAATAGTGTTATACACAGGGCTCAAAGTCTCCTCACTTTACTGCTTGCAAAATCTTTGATAAGTTCTTTGAAATCCAGGTGATTTGCAAGTTCATGTTCAATAGAAAGCATTGCCACCTGTCCAAATATGCCTTCAAGCTGCAGGTCATAGATACAATTTAATAATTCCAGTTGACCAAGAGACCCTTCAAATGTTTCATTGTAGATCTTACGAAGATGTTGTAACTCATCCAGTAACGAGTCTGTAAGATCTTGAGGGTATTTGGCAACCAGCAACTTGGTGGATGCTTCTAGATCTTCATTTGTTAGCTTCCTCAACTTCAATATTGGAGCAAATAAATTGCATATTTCCTCCAATGATTTAAATCTCTGATCTAGGTCAGAAATGATAGTGTCCAGGGTCACGAGAAAAATATTGACTTTAAAAACAGCTTCAGGATCTTCCAGTTGACCAGGAGTTTGTGACTTCTTTCGGCGAATCTGTTGTGTGTTCATAAGTTCAGCCGGAATCTCCATGCCATCAGCAACCAATCTAGCCTCTGAGAGTAGAGCAGGCCACTTTTCTCTAAGAGATTTCATTTCTTCTGCCAATGCTCTTATATTTGCGGCTCCAATCTCCATGGAAACTGACCATGCCTGCAGAATTTTGTTCCTCTCATCAAAACACTGTAGAACTTTTAGCCAAAAAGTTACCAGTAGAATTTCGCGGAAAGAAGAAAAATAATTATACAGCCCCTCAGCTTCTGACTGTGCATCACTTGTAAGCCTTCTAGAGGAAATTATCTTCTCAAGTGCTTGGAGAATGCTTGGCAGCTTCTTAGCGACAGGCCGAATTGCTTCAACTCTTGAACTCCATCTAGTGTCACTTAGACCATGCAGTGAACCAGCAATTTTCTCAGTTAGGGTATGCCACCTCTCAGGACTGTTGCTAAACAGGACGTACAGTCTATTCACACTTCCAAAAAATGTCTTCACTTCAGGACAGCTGGATGCTGCATGCACGCCAACAAGGTTTAAAGAGTGTGCAGCACAGGGGCAAAAAATGGCTTGTGGATACTTCTCCAGGATTCTGGATTTTACTCCTTTAATTCTTCCAGCCATGTTGGCTCCATTATCATACCCTTGCCCTCTGCAATCTTTGAGGTCGATGTTGTGTTCACGCAATCTTGATGTTAGCACCTCACCAGTCTTCTGAAAAAAAATCAAAAAATTCAAGAAATCTCTCTTGAATGCACCACTTACCTGTCTGTGAACATTTGTGCACATAACGTAAAACAATGACATTCTGCTCAGTATGGGAAATATCTGGGGAAGCATCGCATATCACTGTAAAATAGATAGCCTCTTGCCTTTCGGAAAGTATTGCATTGAGAACATGCCGTCCACACAGATTGATGAATTCATTCTGGGTTCCCCATGATAAATAATGAGCTGGAAGTTTTTTCCCTTTTTCTTGGCTTCTCTTCACTTTGTCCAGGTGCTCCTTTAGGACAGCATCATAATGGGCCATGAGCTCTAGGATACCGAGAAAATTCCCATTCTGAATGTCTCCAACTCTTTGCGAACTCCCTCTGAATGCCAAATTTCTTGAAGCAAGAAACAGAGTTACATCAAGAAGCCTCTCCAGGAGCACAGTGAATTTCTCTGCTTCCACTGCCAAAGTTCTTTGAATGTCATGGTCTACACCCTGTCCACCAACAGATTTCTGAAGGCTTCGCCAGCTCCAGTAGTTCTTCCTGTGCTGTGCTGAATGTTCATGCTCTGGCAATTTTTTGTACAATTTGTGCCACTTTGACTTCAGTGGATCAAACCCTTCCTTTCTGGAAAGAGAACTTCCTGTTTTATTGGCAGAGTCTGTTGAAAAAGCAAGGCAAGTTGTACAGTACAAGACTTTCTTGCTGTCGCTCCATCTTAGCCAATCCCTTAGGATCTTTTCACGTCCATTCGGTGATTTTGAATACAAGTGGAATTCACTAAAGGCCTGGCCGTCACAATCCTTGGGCAAAGACTGTACAGTTTTCAAGAGATCTTGTTCACTCATCAATCCAGCAAGAACGATGTACTCTCTAGGTTTACCTCTCAGAGTATCTGGCCATAATGCTGGGTCTTTCCAGTTAATACCTGATAAACCTTCATGACTTTCAAATGCCTCACTCAAGAAATCTTCAGAGGCATCGATGCTTGACAGACTGCATGACCTATATTCTTCCATCAGCGTGTCATTGGTAACAGCAGACATGTTGCAGGAAGCATTCTCTTCGACTTCTGTGTTGGGCAAGGAGATGTCACATGAAGGCAAAATGCAATTCTCGCTGCAGGAAACTGGCTCCTCTTGGACATTGTTTAAAGATGTGCTGACAATTGGCCCAATGACTTTGCCAGCATCCATACGATCTTCTCTTGCATCTTGACTGTCAGTGTTAGATTTTTTAAAGTATTGGAGCAATGGTTTCTTGTTTTTGATTTTCTCATCTTCATGCTCTCACCCTCGCTTCTCCTTTCGTTTCTGAGATCCAGACTTATGGTGATACATTCTTGTAGCTGTGTTAAAGGCCCTTTAAAATCTTACCTTTTTTTATGCAAGATGAATAAGATGGAGCCCACTTGTTACAAAGTGTAAACAAAATACCTCTTGACAAAAAAAAGTTAAGCACAGATTATGGACACAAGGGCAATTACAAAAACAGCAGATAAAGTGCAAAATGTAAAAAGTGCAAACTGAAAAATAGTGCAAACCGATGCAAACGTATCACACTAGGGACCAAAACCCTAGCAAAATTACCAAGTAATGCAAATAAACACAAGTGCAAAAGTATCTATGTATCACACTAGGGACCAAAATCCTAGCAAAAGTACCAAAGCCCACGACAAAATAAATAAAGTGCATGTTTACAAAAAATAAAGCTCTACAGTAAACCCACAGCAGAAAAAGTTAAAATAATAATAATAATAAAAAAACAGCTAAGCACAAGGCACCACAAAGCAGCTAGGCCTGTAAATGCAAAACCTATATATATTTATATACAAAAAAAAACAACTGTAAATATAATGGCAAGCAAAGTAAAAGTCCTATGAAATGTCAGAAAAACCCAAAGTGCAAATAAATCTACATCATAGGACAAAAAGAAGGTATATCTCAAGCACACAACTAACAAAACACGTAAAGTGCAGAACTATACAAAAACACCACCAAAACAACTAAAGAGAACAGCTGATACAATGACCACAACGACACAGAGATAATAAACTTTTATTAATAAAGTCAAGTGACAACAGATGTAAAACAACAACAGCAAGTGCAATACTTACCTGTTGTCTTCACCTCCGTTCAGCAGGAGGGCTTCAAGGCTGACAAAGACGTTGACAGCTGAGCCACTCCCGCTAAATACCAACAGTTCCTTTTGCAGCTGTGATACAGTTTAGCTGTTTAAAAAGGAAGGGAGAAAAAAGAATTCACATTATGTCTCAGAACTACTTAAAATAAAAGGCAATCACAGACATGCACAATTGGTGGCCAGAACAGGGTGAAAAAATTGGTGGCCAAGAGTTTCATAACAGGATTAAAAAAACAATTGGTGACTGGGAGACTTCTGACAGGACTAAAAAAGAAAAAAACAATAAGTGTCAAGGAGTTTCAAAACAAAAAACAATAAGGGGCAAATTCATCAAGGGTCGAATATCGAGGGTTAATTAACCCTCGATATTCGACTGGGAATGAAAATCCTTTGACTTCGAATATCGAAGTCGAAGGATTTTGCGCAAAAACTGCGATCGAACAATCGAAGGAATAATCCTTCGATCGAATGATTAAATCCTTCGAATCGAACGATTCGAAGGATTTTAATCCAACGATCGAAGGATTATCCTTCGACCAAAAAAACTTAGCCAAGCCTATGGGGACCTTCCCCATAGGCTAACATTGGGTTCGGTAGCTTTTAGGTGGCGAACTAGGGGGTCGAAGTTTTTTGTTAAAGAGACAGTACTTCGACTATCGAATGGTCGAATAATCGAACGATTTTAAGTTTGAATCCTTCGATTCGAAGTCAAAGTCGTAGTCGAAGGTCGAAGTAGCCCATTTGATGGTCGAAGTAGCCCAAAAAACACTTCGAAATTCGAAGTTTTTTTACTTCTAATCCTTCACTCGAAGTTAATGAATTGGCCCCTAAGTGTTGAGGAGTTTCACAACAGTGATTAAAAAACAATTGCTGACTGGAAGACTTCTTCCAGGATCAAAAAAGAAAAAACAATAAGTGTTGAGGAGTTTCATAACAAAAAACAATAAGTGTTGAGGAGTTTCACAACAGTGATTAAAAAACAATTGGTGACTGGAAGACTTCTTCCAGGATAAAAAATGAAAAAACAATAAGTGTTGAGGAGTTTCATAACAAAAAACAATAAGTGTCGAGGAGTTTCACAACAGTGATTAAAAAACAATTGGTGACTGGGAGACTTCTTCCAGGATCAAAAAAGAAAAAACAATAAGTGTCGAGGAGTTTCATAACAGTGATTAACCCTTTAAGTGCCAGCAGAATTTCACATTTTGGTTACGCGAAATGCCAGCCGTTTTTAAGCATTTTGTGCTCTCTCACTTTAGTTTACCTAGGAAAACTGTACATTGTTTTTTTCGGTAGAAACTGAGCTTTCTAAATCTGCCTGAGTTTTCATGTATTTCCACCTGTGCAAAAAAATTTATAGTGCTGAATACCAAAAAAAAATGAAAAATTACCATTTTTCATCGTATATCAATTTATACCAGAAAAATATTTCATTTTACGGATGAAAATCCAACTGATTTGGAAAGCCTTATGTCTCTCGAACGTGCCAATACCAGATATGTATAGTTTTAGGGAGATTTAGGACTTCTGTACAGCAAAAACTCCTGGCAGTATATTACCGAATTTTGAAAGCACTAAGGCAGAAAACGGCATGCTTTAGATTCCAAGGCAAAAAATCCTGAAACCGTAGGTTTACCCCAGAAAACCATACATTTTTGAAAAGTACACATTCTGCCGATTACAAAATGGGTAACTATGTCTCTCTACTCCCAACTACCAAACATAAAAGCTTGTCTGAACATAGCGGTTTTCCAAAAAAAATTAAAAATTCTGAAAAATCATTTCACAGGTTTTAGTTTGCTGCTCCGCATATCCCAAACTATATTAGGTACCAAGAAAAAGCACCTGAAATATGATTGCCAGGGGTCCACTGAACAGTTTGATACCCATTATGCATAGGTTTACCAAAGTATCTGGCATTTAGAGACACCAATATGAAGTTAGCACATCCAAATTGTTCAGGACTTTACTTCAGCTACTGAGAAATCAACACATTGACTGCATTTTTTGTGGGGTAAAAACACAGAAATATATGTTTACCCCCCAAACCCATATATTTTTGGAAATTACACATTCTACAGAATCTAAAATGGGTACCCATGCCTTTCTGCTCCAAACTACTGAGTCGCAAGGCTTTCCCAAAATTGTCAGTTTTGGTGAAATATCTGAAAATTGCCTCAAACCTTCAACTTCCCAGCACCATATTACCCATGTATCATTATGTACTAAGAAAAAGCACCCTAAATATGATTGCCAGGGTTCCTCTGAACATTTTGGTGGCTATTGTTCATAAGTTTACCAAAGTATCTGGCATTTAGAGGCCCCAAAATGAAGTTAGCGCATACAAACAGTCCCGTGGGTAACTTCAGCTAATGAAAAATCAACACATTGACTGCATTTTTGTGGGGTAAAAACACAGAAATATATGTTTACCCCCCAAACCCATATATTTTTGGAAAGTACACATTCTACTGAATCTAAAATGGGTACCCATGCCTTTCTGATCCAAACTACTGAGTCGCAAGGCTTTCCCAAAATTGTCGGTTTTGGTGAAATATCTGAAAATTGCCTCAAACCTTCAACTTCCCAGCACCATATCACCCATGTATCATTACGTATCACAAAAAAGCACCCAAATTGTGATTGCCAGGGGTCCTCCAAACAGTTTGGTGCCCACTGTGCATAGGTTTACCAAAGTATCTGGCATTTAGAGGCCCCAAAATGAAGTTAGCGCATACAAATAGTCCTGTGGGTAACCAGCTAATGAAAGATCAACACATTGACTGCATTTTTGTGGGGTAATAACACAGAAATATATTTTTACCCCCCAACCCCATGTATTTTTCTAAAGTACACATTCTACAAAATCGAAAATGGGTACCCATGCCTTTCTGCTCCAAACTACTGAGTCGCAAGGCTTTCCCACAATTGTCGGTTTTGGTGAAATATCTGAAAATTGCCTCAAAGCTTCAACTTCTCAGTACCATATCACCCAAGTATCGTTACGCACCAAGAAAAAGCACCCTAAATATGATTGCCAGGGTTCCTCCAAACAGTTTGGTGGCCATTGTTCATAGGTTTACCAAAGTACATGGCATTTAGAGGCCCCAAAATGAAGTTAGCACATACAAATTGTCCTGTGGGTAACTTCAGCTAATGAAAAATCAACACATTGACTACATTTTTGTGGGGTAAAAACACAGAAATATATGTTTACCCCCCAAACCCATATATTTTTGGAAAGTACACATTCTACGGAATCTAAAATGGGTACCCATGCCTTTCTGCTCCAAACTACTGAGTCGCAAGGCTTTGCCAAATTTGGCGGTTTTAATGAAATATCTGAAAATTGCCTCAAAGCTTCAACTTTCCAGCATCGTATTGTCCATGTATCATTACCAGCATAAAGCATCCTAAATATAAACATAGGGGTCTACTAAACAGTTTGATGCCCAATGTGCATAGATATACCAAACTATGTGGCGCACAGAGACCCCCAAATGACAATATGTATATACATTTTCACGGCTGACGCGCTGGCTGCTGCAATATAACCACCAGATGTGTGTATTATGCGACATTAGACCACCTAACAGTACAGAGACCCCAGAAAACCATATATTTTCAGAAAGTACACATTCTGACGAATCCAATATGGGTAAATATGTGTTTCTACTGCAAACTGCCAAACTGCAAAGCAATGCTGAACATAACGGTTTTTATCAAATTTCTGAAAATCGTCACAAAGCTTGAATTTTACCCCATTATATGCCCCACATTTCGTAACTTATCAGCATAAAACATCCTAAATATGAATGCCAGGGGTCTACTGAACACTTTGATGCCCAATATGCATAGATATACCAAACTATGTGGCGCACAGAGACCCCCAAATGACAATAGTGTATATACATTTTCACGGCTGACGCGCTGGCTGCTGCAATATAAGCACCTGGTGTGTGTATTATGCGACATTAGACCCCCCTAACAGTACAGAGACCCCAGAAAACCATATATTTTCAGAAAGTACATATTCTGACGAATCCAATATGGGTAAATGAGTGTTTCTACTGCAAACTGCCAAACTGCAAAGCAATGCTGAACATAACGGTTTTTATCAAATTTCTGAAAATCGTCACAAAGCTTGAATTTTACCCCATTATATGCCCCACATTTCGTAACTTATCAGCATAAAACATCCTAAATATGAATGACAGGGGTCTACTGAACACTTTGATGCCCAATATGCATAGATATACCAAATTATGTGGCGCACAGAGGCCCCCAAATGGATATATAGTAGATAAAATTTACAAGGCAAAACAAAATAAGGCAGTAAAGAGTGAAATGCAAAAAAATCCAATAAAACCACAAAAATCAATGTTTTTTTTCCAGACTAGTGTTATCGGCCGTCAGAATCACAATTTGAATATTTTAGCTGGGCCAAACAGGTTATACGGCTAGAAACAAGTGAACACAACATATGCAGAGCTGAAAATGCAATAAAATGGCTAAAAATTCAATAAAATGGCTAAAAATGCACCAAAATACCCAAAATTGCAATATAATCCCCAAAATAACATACATAAGGTATTGCACAGTACGGTTAGCGAATACGCTATTCGTAATGGCAATAAAACATTTTTTTCAGCCAAAAAAAGAGACGATGCGTGTGTACAATTGGTAAATTACATGTTATGTGCGCGTGTGTGCGTGTGCACGTGTGTGTGAGTGCAGTGAGTGTAAGTGACCCCCCAATCCCCAAAAATGTATGTGTAAGTGTGTGTAAGTGTGAATCTAAGTGTGTATTACTGTAATAAGTGTGTGTTGGTGTGTTTGTGTGTGTAATTGTTGCACTTACCTGAAAAAGTTGCTGGAGACTGTTGCAGACGATCTGGAAGGGCCCCAGGAAGACATCTGCGACGTGATTCCTGTCCCTGTGCTGTGGGGGTGGAGCTGATCGCGGCAGTGTAGGCTGCAGCAGCAGGACACGTAAGTGACACGTGCCTGCTACTGTTTTGGGGCCCTTGGGCGATCGCGCCCCAGCGGCCACTCGATCCCATGCTCTGCTCGTTGCCTAGGGGCAGGGGATCGAGGAGGAACGGAGCGAGCGGCTCTAACAGCCGCTCCTCCGCTCGAGAACCCGGAAGTGCTGCAGAACGTAGAATCTACGTTCTGTGGCATTTCAAGTACCTTTGCCACAGAACGTAGATTCTACGATCTGTGGCATTTAAAAGGTTAAACAATTGGTGACTGGAAGACTTTTTACAGGATTAAAAAAAAGAAAAGACAAAATGCAAAAAATCGGGGACCAGGGCCCTACTACAATGTAGCAAAACAAACATTTGTGACTTGTTAAGAAAACCACAGGGCCCAAGACCAAGAAAAATAACTAGTGACCAGGGCTCCTACTAAAATTATATAAAACCACCATTATGGGGAATACCAGAGCTAGATTTGCAGCCATGTGTCACAAAAAAAAAACACTGGTGGCCAGGCCCCTCTACAAGTCAGGGGCCATGTATTGGTGGATCAGGTGCCCTGCATTGGGGATATGGGGCCCTGCATTGGGGATATGGGGCCCTGCATTGGGGATATGGGGCCCCACATTGGCAGCCAGGGGTCACAAAAAAAACACTGCTGGTCAGGCCCCTCCGCAAGTCAGGGGCCCTGCATGGGGAACAGAGGGACGCATTGGGGGATATGGGGCACTGCATGGGAATCTGTGGCCCTCATTGGGGGTTCAGGGGCCTGCATTGGCAGCCAGGGGTCACAAAAAAAAAACCACTGCTGACCAGGCCCTCTGCAAATTAGGGGCCCTGCATGGGGATCAGGGGGCCCATTGGGGGATATGGGGCCTGGCATGGGGATTCAGGGGCCTGCAGGGGAATCAGTGGCCCTCATTGGGGGTTCAGGGGCCCTGCAGTATGGGGCTATGGGGCCCTGCAGTATGGGTCTATGGGGCCCTGCAGTATGGGGCTATGGGGCCCTGCAGTATGGGGCCCAGGGGCCCTGCAGTATGGGGCTATGGGGCCCTGCAGTATGGGGCTATGGGGCCCTGCAGTATGGGGCTATGGGGCCCTGCAGTATGGGGCCCAGGGGCCCTGCAGTATGGGGCCCAGGGGCCCTGCAGTATGGGGCCCAGGGGCCCTGCAGTATGGGGTTCAGGGGCTACATTGGTGGCTCAGGGGCTACATTGGTGGCTCAGGGGCTACATTGGTGGCTCAGGGGACTTACCTGCTTGTGCTGGCGTCTTCTTCTTCCTCCAGGAGGGTCTTCTTCGTCGTCTTCACCGTCCGTTCGCTGTCTCCAGGAAGCACGTCCTCCTCCAGCGACGTCTTCGATCTTCTGACTGCAGGCGGCAGGCGGCGGCTTAAATAGAGTTGCGCCCGTGCGTACTGATGTCACGCGTACGCACGGGACACAGCTCTGTGGGGGAAAATGCAGGGCAGAGTCAGGTCGCGGCCGGGCCCCCTGGAAGCGGGGAAATCCACCGGGCCCGGGAGGACTGTCCCCCCAGTGACCCCCTGATGGCGGCCCTGGCTATGGGCTACTATAACCGAGGGAAATTGATGCATGTTGTGACATCATTCTACAAAAATCTAAGCTGTGGTAGCAAAAGCACATACTGTATGGCTTCTGTTTTTCTTTTCCTTTTATTCATCATCTGTTGCTAAACAGTTCACCGGGAGGGCTGAAGATGCTAGGAGCATGTGAGCTAAGGGAGGGCTAAACAATACATTCAAAGTACAGTGCCATGATATGTACAGTATATAACCCCCTTTAAAATCCATCACTACAAACAGGTGCTTAACAAAAGATGCAGCAGCTGCTTAGGTAGATGCTGGAGCCAACCTGTAAAAAAGGCACTGTGTGTGTACTTGTATCATAATTGGGTGGTCGGTAGACCCTTAAAGTGGACCTGTCACCCAAAAAAATTATTCTAAATCATCTCAAAATCTTGATTGTGCACCATAATGGGGGACCTGATGTCCATCCCCATGTACTGGATAAACAATTAAATAGTGAAGAGAACAGGGGGGATGTGGGGAGTGCAGTAACATCTAGTAAGTGTTGAATGGAAAGTCAAAGTAATTACCTGCCCCGCCTCTATGCCTAAGGCATATTTCTAGTTACAGTGATGACTTCATGGGACAGTTTCTAGTTACAGTGATGACTTCATGGGACAGTTTTATCAAAATTTAATACGGAGTCTTTTCACACTGGAGAAAAAAAAGCAGATTAAAAAAACATGAATATACTTGAGGGTGATTTTTAAAAGCTCAAATAGTTGCAATATATATATTTTTTTTTTCATGAAAATGTTTTTACAGAAGACAATAAAAAATGTAGTGGTAACTATCAGGCCAAATACAATGTCGATGTAGATGTCAGACCAAATCATTTTCAGTTGACTATTAGGTAAAATGTTGAAAAAAACCTCTCACTTACATAATTCTCTTTTGGATCTTGTAATAACTAATAATGCTGAACTCATCTCTAGCATTTGCATGGGTGAGCATTTAGGGAATTGTGATTCTGTTCAGAGGCAATGCAATAAGGGATAAAACACTACATTTTAAAGGTACAAACCTTGACAGTATAAGGGCATCTCTGCAACATATTAAGTGGGAAATGCTTTTCACAGGGTTAAACACAGAACAAAAAAAGGGAAGTCTTTAAAATGCAGAGCAGTTGGTGTTGAGGTGGGTAAGAAAAGACATGCTTTTAAGGCTTTCAAGTTAGCTGGGACAGCGGAAACATTTATAAGGTACAAGCAGGGCCGGATTTACATAGGGAGCGCCCCTAGGCCCACTACCGTTCGTCACCCCTGTCGCCTCCAGGGGCACAGGAGCAATGGGGATTGGCGCACGGGAAATTAAAATTAAAAAAATTATTGTCTCTCCCCAGTGTTTTTGAACAAATGTGGGTGTGGTTGGGCAGCATACCACCCCCTAAAATCCTGCCACCCTAGGCTCGGGCCTAGGTGGCCTTTCCACAAATCCGGGCCTGGGTACAAGGAGGCCAATAAATTATGCAAATTTGCATGTTCTCTAGTACCTTTAGACCCTTTACCCCGATAACTACCAGACAAACTAAAATTAATATGAAAAGGGTATTGCAGCAAGCAGTAAAAAGAATCAAAAATTATTTTTTAAATATGTAAATAGTAAAAAAATCAAGCAGGAAGGGGCGGGACCCTTAATATCAGAGGGGGGTCAGCTGGTTGATAAAAACAGAAAAAAAAGCTGAGTTTCTGAATTGTTATTTTTATCTGTCTACACTACACAAATGAGGAACCAGTTAATAAAGGTTTCCTTCTTAATAGTCCTAATTCTAGTAATACAACTAATGATGTACGGTTCACACATTAGGAAATACAAAAGTGACTAAAACATGTTAAGATAAACAAAGGTCTGGTGCCGGATGGTATTCATCCCGGGTACTTAGCGAGCTTAGCTCTTTGATTGCCAAACCTCTTTACTTAATTTTTCAGGATTCATTGAGGGCTAATGTGGTGTCACTATTCAAAAAGGGATCCCGTTCTCAGCCTCAAAACTATAGGCCAATTAGTCTGACATCAGCGTTATTTATTTAATATTTATTTTTATTTGCGTTGCTGGTCCTCTGGGATCACTGGCAGAAGAAAGCAGGCAAGGCATGTGCACCAGGATGTGTGCAAATCCTGTGACGTCACTCGTGCGTGCTGAATCCGGCCCAGCGTATCGAAAATTGTACAGGTATAAGATCTATTATTCGGAATGCTTGGGACCTGGGGTTTCCAGACAAAGGGATCTTTCTATAATTTGGATCAACAAATCCCAGTAAAATTGATTTAAACTAGGCATGCACCGAATCCACTATTTTGGATTCGGATGAACCCCGAATCCTTCGCGAAAGATTCGGCCGAATACCGAACCGAATCCTAATTTGCATATGCAAATTAGGGGGGGAAACATTTTTTACTTCCTGGTTTTATGACAAAAAGTCACGCGATTTCCCTCCCCACCCCTAATTTCCATATGCAAATTAGGATTCGGTTCGGCCAGGCAGAAGGATTCGGCCGAATCCGAATCCTGCTGAAAAAGGATGAATCCCGAACCGAATCCTGTATTCGGTGCATCCCTAATTTAAACATTAAAGGATTGTTTTGCCACCATCTCATGCAACTTAGTTGGGATAAATTACAAGGAACCATTTTATTATCATACAGAAAATAAAATAATTAGAATTAAATGTATTTACTTTAAATGGCTATATGGGAAATGGCCTTCCTGTAATTCAAAGCTTGAATAGGTGGGGAAAAACACTTCCCCATTTACAATATAATTTCCTTCAAAATCATGGATGTAATCTGACTTTTATTTTTTCAGAGGTTGGAGATTGTAGAAAACACATTGTTGAAACGGGATGGTACTATACAGAATTTACAGGGAGAGCAATTTTGGATCCACAGGTTTCCGTCTAAATCACCTATAGGTTTAATGACACTTAAAATAATAATGGTCTTATCTATATCTAAGTCATTTTTTTTAAAATGCATTGTGATATGCTGTTTATTTTTATTTTGTTGTTTAAAGGTTTAGTTGTTTGTTGTTTAACAGTTTAAGATTTTTGAATTGTTTGTATTATTGGTGATTACAGATTAAACTCTCCATTTTAAATAGGAATTGTGGAAGGAACAGCTCACTCCTCCTGACAAAGCACACCTGCGCAAAACATGTTGAGGACAAGTAAACTGTAAGACAATTTGGTTTGTGCTTTGTTTTATTTTGTAGATACTCCAGTGGGAGTATAGTTTATGACCTGTAAAGTCACGTGGAGAGAGACATTGCTGCTGCTGGGAAATGTCTGTGGAAGTGTAAGTATAGCGCGAACACTGAGGTTGATTTGTTGCAGGATTGTTTATTATTATAGAGAAAAGAAAATCATTAGAATTGGATTTATTTACTTAAAATTGATTCTATGGGAGATGGCCTTCCTGTAATTCAAAGCTTTCTGGATAACATATTTCTGGATATCCCATACCCCAGGCGTCCCCAACCTTTTTTACCCATGAGTCACATTCTTATATAAAAATAGTTGGGGAGGAACACAAACATTAAAAATGTTCCTGGGGGGTACAAAATAAGTGATGCAGTTTGACTTAAAGCCTACAGGAGATTTTATTTTGCATGTAGGTAATTACAACAACAGAAAATGCATGCAGTCCATACATGGAGTAATAAGGTAAGTGATACAAGCAATATAATAAAATATCTAATATAAGTAATTCTAAAACAACTGGACTTGCTGAGTAATCATTGAATAAACTTTACAATGTTTCAAATAATATAATAAAATATATCTTTTATATCAAAATAGATCAGGTAATACTATAATTAATATTGTTAGACTAATGTCCAATATAGAGTCCAATGTTAACTTTGTAAATTTTGTAAATTGAACACTAACTCACCTGTTTTTTATGCAACTAAAACTTGCCTTCAAGCCAGGAATTAATAATAAACTGATTTAAGGCCACTGGGAGCAACATCCAAGGGGCTAGTGAGCAACATGTTGTTCACAAGCCACTGGATCAGGATCCCTGCCATATCCACTTGCCTTTTAATAGATTCTAGTTGGCAACTAGCTTTTATTTAAAAAAAACTCCAATTGAGGGTTTAAAAAGCTGCCATGGGGAAAAACAAAATGAATGCAAGAAAACTCAATGGTTTGTCATGTGTTCTTACGATGATATGCCCAAACCCAAGCTATGAATAATAATAACTCTGCCCCTTAAACATGGAGTTGCAGACAGATATGTGTTTTGAGACTGGTGTCCAGTAAATGCTACTTACTGATTTGCTGCTATTGGCTACTAGTCCAGTAGCAAACTTTGCACCTTTTATAACATTACTCAAGTTCACTTTAATGCAAGTGAATGTATGAAACATAACATATCTTCTTTTCTTCTCATTTTTCTAGACCGTTCTAAAAATATTCTGAAATGTTCACAACAGGAAGCTCAGATACTGTATATTATGGAGGTTCTAAACCAATTATTGTTCTCTTAATAACCTGGGCTGAGTGGATACTTTGATGTTCAGGCCATGGTGCTGGTAACTGTTATTGGAAAGCAAGAAGTCTGATAGACCACAATAGGGAAGATTGTAACATACTTACCGTGATCTTCCTTTCCTGTACGAACTCCATGTCAGTACTTACTGGGTTAGCCCCTCCCCCATGCTCCCATCAGAAGGACCCTCCCCAAGTCTTTAAAGACCGGCCACACCCACCTACCGGCGTCTTTGTAACAAGCTTCTAAAATCACTTGAAAAAGGGCTGGCCGTACTGACATGGAGTTCGTACAGGAAAGGAAGATCACGGTAAGTATGTTACAATCTTCCCTATTCCCTTTACGAACTCCATGTCAGTACTTACTGGGACGTAGCAAGCTAGTATTTTCCCAGTGGGAGGGTAATAGGCTCTTAACAAGAATCTGTAGCCATAGATGGCAAGACTTTGAAGAGACCAATCATGCAACTTCTATAAGTGAATGTTAAGATTCCCGGTGAAAGCTCAAGAATAAGTGACAGGGATAAGAATAGTCTTATATCATAGGCTCTATACCCCAGAAAAAGAGACGTTAGCCCAGCGTCAGTGTGAGGAAAAGATGAATTCCATAACAGCTTGACTCTTCCAGAAGAAAAAGAGAGAGAGGGATGAAGACCTCCCTTCACCTGGCAAACTCAACAGTTTAAAATACTTACTCTCCTACTCACCAGAAAGCATCCATCACATGTATGCTTAGTTTCAGTGCAGATTTGTAAAGCACCTGTAAAAAACACTTGGTAGGAGTTAGAATCCCAAACAGACCCCTTTGTATGTGTGGCCTGTTTAGAATATAAACAAAAGTGCCAGGCATAAAATGCACAATGAGGCATACTTGAGGCATGTACTTGATGTACTTGAGGCATGTACTTACTCTCCTACTCACCAGAAAGCATCCATCACATGTATGCTTAATTTCAGTGCAGATTTGTAAAGCACCTGTAAAAAAACACTTGGTAGGAGTTAGAATCCCAAACAGACCCCTATGTATGTGTGGCCTGTTTAGAATATAAACAAAAGTGCCGGGCATAAAATGCACAATGAGGCATACTTGAGGCATGTACTTGATGTACTTGAGGCATGTACTTACTCTCCTACTCACCAGAAAGCATCCATCACATGTATGCTTAATTTCAGTGCAGATTTGTAAAGCACCTGTAAAAAAAACACTTGGTAGGAGTTAGAATCCCAAACAGACCCCTATGTATGTGTGGCCTGTTTAGAATATAAACAAAAGTGCGGGCATAAAATGCACAATGAGGCATACTTGAGGCATGTACTATAATGCCTAACTATCTGATTGGCTAGCAATAAGATCTGCTCTAACTGGAAAGCAAACCCAGAGAACAGGGACATGGGAACCTGAAACTTATCTGGGGTGAGAATTACTTACTCCGTGTATGATCCTTACGATGGAAACACTGGTACCAACCTCTAGAAGATAATGCCAGATGGAGACAGGGCAATTACCTGAAGAATAAAACCCCAGTTGGATGGCAGAGCATAGCCTTGTGAGACATAGAACTGGTAACCCCTAGAGGATTTCGGAGTCAGAATAAAATAACCCAAGCAATACTATGATAGCCACAAGACTCACATAGGCAGGTTGTAGAGTAACCTGGAGAGATGCTCAGAGTCTCATGAGACCAATCAGATTTCCTCCTTCCAGCAAAGGAACATGTGTAGATGTAGGAAATTCAACCATCCTATATCATGCGAACTTCCTCAATGTTCTGCATTATTAAAATGGCAGGGGTTAGCCCTGCAGCCATATGTCTTTTGTGTCAGTGTGTTCCTCACATTGACTATATTTGAGGTAGCTGAATCCTCTTACCTTGAGTACCAGGCTGCCCACCATTGGGCACGCAGAGGATGTGCGTAGGCATCAATTGCTCAAGTACTTAGGACTGGACTGATCATAAGGATGTTTGAGTAACATCAGAAGGCTTCCAATCCACCAGACTAGACCTACTGTGTTAGATGAATGAACCTCCTGTCAGATGACCGAGACTTGCCGGGTCAGATACTAGGTCCAGTAAACTAGACCTAATGGGATAGGTGAACCAGACCTACAAGGAAAGGTGAACCATCCTACCGAGAAAGGTGAACCATCCCACCGGGAAAGGTGAACCATCCTACCGGGAAAGGTGAAACATGCAGACTGTGAACTATGCCCACTGGGTCAGGTGAACTATACACGCTGAACTGGGACAATTTCGGTACCGATGACTTAATTTCCCCAGTTATGCACCAATGAAATAGAAGTAAGAGAAGTGCACACACCTCAAGAAATGCAAGACTGATATAATCTTTAAGACAGTCTTTAAGATGTTCTGTTGTGAGGCAATAAAATGGGTAGAACCTGTAGGTATGTAACCGTGACGATGCAGATTCCATACTGGTGGTTCAGGAGGACACCGATATAAAGAGAGGGAAGAATCAACACTCACTAGATGCTTCCATCATTTGCAGTCTAAATCAGTACCCATATGGTATGCAGAACAGCTAGCCTCAAAAACATGGATACTCCATTTTTTTTTTTTTTTTTATCTAGGAGACTAGACAAACAAATGGACAACTGACTAAGTCTGTCTTCTAGACACAGAGCAGAAACCTGGCTTTTGGGCCACAGAGATGTTCTGTTTTGCTGGTAGTATGACTTAAACCACAACAGCGATGTTCAGCCTGTATCATATTTTATACCACGGCAATCTAACTGCCAGGAGAGCTTATATAGGTAAGATTTAATAACAATTAAACTTAGCGATGCAACCCTAGTGACTGAACAAAGGTCATCTCCGAGGGGTGTGATGTGTGTGTTATGACAGTAGGTTTATTAGTAGTATGTGCCAATGCATAATTCTGTGTGGCAGTCACCACCTACGGCCCTTAGGAGGGACTAAGGAGCTATCCAGCTAAGGGCACAATCGGGTCTGGACCTCCAGGTACAGACATGGACGTAACTACTGAAGAAGCAGACCCCGCGGCTGCAGGGAGCCCAGGAGGCATAGGGGCCCCATGAGGCCAAAATAATGCTTTATCTCAACATGCATTAGCCATGCACATATATGCAGATGGCCCATACACATATACATATATGTATACATATATACTGACATATATACACACACACACACACGCATGATACGCACACATGTAAGACTCTTATGCAGAACACTTACACGCTACAGTTAACCATTGGTTAAGCATTCATTCTGAAGGTATTGGCTTTCTTAGGATAAGCATACTTCTCGGATGATTAGACGACTTAGTCTTATATAAAGCCACCATAAGTGATCCTTTAGAGACCACCAACAGGGTGTAGAGCCATGGTGCTAGCATGTATTAAGCCACATGTATTGTAATGGCAGATTATTACATAGGCCTCTGTTGAGGACCTAGAGATACTGCTCTCTGAGAGTATACTGACCAACCCCAGAGCTCCAGCTATGGATATTGAATAATACTGCCTATTTGACCGGAATAAGGAGCAAACTGCCTTGGCCCTCCAGTAATGCCGACAGTGAATTGCAACACAAAACAGGGAAAAACTTGCAGAGAAGGGCCCCAAACAATGTGTTGTACAATTAATACCTGTAATCCATATAGCAGACAGGCTTAGCCGTTCCTGCTGTGTATATCAGAAACAATATGTAAACTCACCTAGCACAGGGAGAACATCAACCTGATACAATTCCATGTTTAATTGAATTAAATAATACCTTAACATAGAAGAATGCATTGTATTATAAGACATTCAGATGTAAGTGTATTAGATCCTGCAAAGCAAAGATACAATCACAGCAACATATTATACATAGTTTGAATTAGCTGCTGTTTAGAGCAAGCATACAGTATATCAAAGCCTAGCCGCCAGCCCAGGGATGCATTCATAAGGGCTACTGGTTCCAGGAGAGCAATACTGGAGAGCAATACTGATTCCAGAAATAACAAAAACCTCAGCACATCACCTCACAGAACAAATAGCAGCATTCATTAGGGCTATTGTTGTCAGGTATGCAAATGTACAGGACTCAGTACACTGTAGTTTTGCATAGGATAGTGTTAGCCACTAGAACTATTGGAATAAAGTGAGCAATTAGCCAGAACTCAGCATACACTGCTGGTTTCAGGTGAGCAAAAGGTCAGAGCCTTGCACAGTGCAGATCAGCAAAGGATTAGCTCAGTACACTTCAGAACAGAATATGAACATGTTCCTTACCTGTAGCTCCTAATGCCAGGCTGTAAGTAGGTCTCTAATGCCACATATTGCAGGACACCAGGTTCATTGTTAACAGGCCTCACAAGTTTACTGATAGCAGTACTTACCTGAGGCTGCTGGACAGAGTTTCCAGTCTGCAGAGTTAGAGAGTGGGCGGGGCCATCTCCACTTGCTATAGCTGGCAGTTGCACAGGAATCACCTGATTATACTCAGCTGGTGTCTGCACATACAGAGGAATCCCATAATTGTGTTCAATGGGGGGATCACTTTACCAGTGGAACCCGCTGATTAAACTCAGGTGCTGTCTGCAGAAGCAGGTAACCAAAAGCAACTGCTGTGGTTACACAGAGGCAAATTGGATAATTGGTATCGCCTAACAGAGCCATGCACCGTTTCTAGCTGAAACCTATAAGGCGGACATTTTTTTTTTTTTTTTTTTTTTTTAAATGACCTCCACCTTAGGAAAGTCTGCTGAGGGAGGCAGCTGGCCATGGAACCTGTCCTCCATTTAAAAGACAAGAAAAACAAAAGAAAAACAGGAGGCAGTAAGGCTCAGGCCCCTAACTAATTTTGCCTAATAATAGGCTGACCCTTTAACTGCCGCCTCCCTCGCCCATCCGTAAAAATAAAGGGTGTGTAGGGGCCACATACACCACTGCCCCTGGACGCCTTTTGGGCAGGTCAGGAGGGCACACCGGATGGGGGGACAAGCACTTGCCGTCGAATGCTCTGACAGCAATACAGAAACGCAACTGAAACACAGGCAGACCAGGAGTAGTAAACATTGCACACCAGTGCCTTACCTGATCCAGAAGCTGAAGCACAGACGACTCCAGGATATGAGGCCGAGTGCTGGGGAACAAAAGGTCCCATGGACCAAAAACCCCTGTCCCTAGGACGCCTTATGGGCAGGCCTATGCTTTCCCAAGGTTAAAAGAAAACCATTTTTGCTTCCGATGAGAGCAAAATGAGAAGGAAAAAAAGACGCCGGTAGGTGGGTGTGGCCGGTCTTTAAAGACTTGGGGAGGGTCCTTCTGATGGGAGCATGGGGGAGGGGCTAACCCAGTAAGTACTGACATGGAGTTCGTAAAGGGAATGGATTTTGCTGTTTTCAACCCCCTTAATTCCATACACCATATTAGTTTCTCCTGTTGGTCATCTCCCTTTCAATAGAAAGAAAATAGTATTTGATAATACTTTTTAGTCCCCATAGGCCTGATTTTTTAAGCTCTTCTCTTCATCAATGGGTACAATATGCCAACATGTACTTTGGCGGCGATTGGCTTCCTTTCCGCCAGTCCTCTTTCTTTTTCCCTGCTCCCTGCCATTGGATCCATCGGAGCTCGCGACCAGAACCTTCTGCTCCCTAACAGTTACATAGAAACATAATAACATAGTAACTTGGTTTAAAAAAGGCATATGTCCATCAAGCTCAAGCTTTTATGTCTAAATGAAACCTGCCTAGTTGATAGTTGATCCAGGACAAAGTGGAAAACCCCATCTATAGGATCTCCAGTTGGCTTCAGAGGGGAAATACATTCCTCTTATATATTTATACATAGTACAATTGTCCAGATATTAATAAGAAATTTTTAAAAATTGGGGGAGGACTACATTGGCAGATTTATACAATTTGACACATCTGGCTATAGGCAAAAGCTAGTAACGGTAAGAGCCCTCTACATTAATGATTACATAAGGTAAGCCTCTTGCCCAACAGTTGAACATCACTAGGTTAACAGAGTCAAACCACATCTGAAATCTCTTATCACTTAAAGAATTGTACAACACAATATGTGCTCATATATCTTTCCCCAATAAAATTATCTATTAGAATACCCTATAAATATTAACATAATAATTACACCCTTAATAGCAATATAATACGTAATACGTAATAAGAAGTTATTATGAGTATAAACAGATGTTAACAACTGGAAAGATCTCAAACAAAAGAGAGAGGCAGTTAACAAAAAAGAAAATTATATAAATAATGCAAGTCCATCCTTCACTCTTCCCAATGCAATCTACTGACTGTCCGCAAACAGGCAGGAGTTCCTGCTTATAAAGTATTAGCACACATACCTTTAAGATATTTTCATTGCTGCATAAATGCCAACACCAGATTAATAGTAATGAGATTTAAATGTGTTTTAAATAAATATGCATAGGCAAGTTTGGATTTCTCACTGAATTCTTAAGTGCAACACTTTATTAAGGTTTTGATGTACATGGTACAGATATCGGACCTGTTATTCGGAATGCTGGGTACCTGGGGTTTTCTAGATACCAGATCTGTTTGTAATTTGGATCTTCCTACCTTAAGCCTACTAGAAAATCATGTACATTTTAAATAAACCCAATAGGCAGATTTTGCTTCCAATAAGGATTAATTATATCTCAGTTTGAATCAAGTACAAGGTACTGTTTTAATATTACAGAGAAAAGGATATCATTTTTAAAAATTTGGATTATTTTGACAAAATGGAGTCTATGGGAGATGGTCTTTCCTTAATTAGGAGAATAATGATTTCCATCCCTGTAAATTTTAAAAGGGTATATAAAAATCAAATCAAAATGTTAATGTGATTTTCAATTGTTTCAGCAGTTTGCAATTTATTTGTAAAAGTAATTTAAAAAAAAAAAAAACAATGAAGCGCAATGCATCTCTCCTCCAGCCAGTAAATAACAAGGGAGTGGCAGGCACTGTTTTTAACAGCAATTACTTTTAAAAATAACTCGTATACAGGTATGGGTCTTGTTCTTCAGAATGCATATGACCTGAGGTCTTCTGGATAAGGGGTCTTTCCATAATTAGGCTCTCCATACCTTATTGTCTACTAAAAGTAATTTAAACAATAAATAAATCCACCCACTTTTGCCTCCAATTTGGATTAATCACATTGTTGTTAGCATTGTGTACAAGGTATTGTTTTATTATTACTAAGAAAAAGGGAAATCATTTCTTAGAATAGTTTAATTAAAATAGAGTTTATGAAAGATGGCTATCCTGTATTTCAGAGCTTAGCAAAATTATGGCAGCAGGGTTCTTCTCATCATACTTTCAAGCAGATGTACCTGCAGGATTGACAGTATAAAAATGGGATAAGTGTTAAAACAATGTAACACTATGTAAATAGAGAATGAACTGATTTGCAAATCATTTAAAACCTATATTTAAATGCAAACAGTACAAAGTCAACATATGAAGTGTTAAAACTGGGAATTGTTGTTTTCTGAAAAATATATGCTTATTTTGAATTTGATGCCACGTTTCAAAAAAGTTGGGCGAGGGGCATGTTTCCTAATGCATTCCATCAGCTCTTCTTTTAACAACACTGTAACCATTTGGAACTGAGGAGACTAATTACTGTAATTTTCAAAGTGAAATGTTGTTCCATTCTTGTCTGATATAGGATTTCAGTTGATCAATGTTTCGGGTCTCCTTTGTCTTATTTTTTTTATCATAATGTGCCATATGTTTTTAGAGGGTGACAGGTCATACCTGCAAGCAGGCCACTTTAGCACCTGGACACTTTTTCAACTAGGGAGTCATGCTGTTGTAATATGTGCATAATGCGATTTAGCATTATCGTGCTAAAATAAGCAGTCATCTCTAAAAAAATACATAGTTTGGGGGCGGCATATGTTGCTCCAAAACTTGTATACACTGTTCAGGAGTTGTTCACCTTTAGATTAACTTACAGTATGTTGTAGAATGGCTAATTCGAAGCAACTTTTCCATTGGCCTTCATTTTTTCTTTTTGATAGTTTTTGAATTATTTGTAATTTGGACCCTAGCAACCAGATTGCTTAAACTGCAAACTGGAGAGCTGTTGAATAAAAAGCTATATAATAATAATAATTAATTAATTGTCTCAGAATATCACTCTCTATACCATACTAAAAGTTAATTTCAAAATGAACAACCCCTAATGGTTCCTTCTTAGATGTGCAAGCTCTCCATGTCGTGTACATTAATGTACCCCCTTACCATCACAGGTGCTGGCTTTAGAACTGTACGCTTATAACAAGCCACATGTGGTTCTCCTCTTTAGTTCAGGAGACACAAAGTTTATAATTTCCAAGAAGAATTTCAAGTTTTGATCCATCTGACCAGAAGACAGTTTTCCACTTGCCTCAGTCCATCATAAATGAGTTTGGGTCGTTTTTGGTGACGTTTTTCTTCATCATTATATATGGTTTCTTCTTTGCATGAGTTTTAACATGTATTTGTTGATGATGTTTTCCCAGGCAATATTTATTGGAAGTATTCCTGAGCCCAAGTAGTGATTTCCAATACAGAATGTTTCTGTTTTTACGGCAGTGCCGTCTGAGCATGAAGATCATGGCCATTCCATACTTTCAGCCTTGTCCCTTGTGTACAGAGATTTCTCCAGTTTCTCTGACCCTGTTAATGATATTATATGCTGAGTAGATGATAAATCCCCATTTTTTTTACAATCTTATGTTGAGGAACTATATTTTTAAATTGCTGCAATATTTGTCCACGCAGTTTTTCGCAGAGTGCTGTACCTCTCCCTTCTGAGAAACGCTGTCTCTCTAGGATGCCTGCTTTTTAGCATTAAACAACTTTTCCTGTCTTTTGCTTGATTCTTTTCCAAATTTTTAAAAATGTGGCATGAAATTCAAAATTAGAATATGTTTCAAAATGTGATATGTTATTTTTGTGTTATCTGCAATTAAATGATTTGCATTCTCTTTTTATATAGTGGTTCAACTATATACCTAATGAAAACAGGGTTGTAGAATGCATTCAAGTATGCAAGTATTCAAGACAAGATTTATATCTTTACTTCAATAAAATGTCCAAAGCAGTTAGGGATCTATCCCATCAAATCTTATAACAGCCAGTAAAGCAGTATCAACAGGTAACAGCCATCTTAAATATAATGCAATATATGGACAAACAATCACTGTTTTGATTGAAGGGTAAGGCATTTTTGATATCTTAAGGCACAAAATGTCTCAATGTCTTAAATATATTGTTAATGGGTTGATTGTAGAGGACTCCTTGTATTTGTCTGTATGTATTTTGTGGTCACAGCCTCATTGCACCAATTAGTGGTGAGCACAACTTTCCCATATACATGAGCAGTGGCCAGCTCCATGTTGTAACTCCCACCCTTTCCAACTATAGTTAGGTGATCCCACTGGTGGCCAATAAAATGGCAACCATGTTTGGGAGTTTTAACCTTGAAAGCAGCAGGTAAAACTTAGTCCCTGTGTAAAATGTATAATGCAGTAATATAATTCTTAATGAATCAGATTAAAGTTGAGTGTAGGACTGGCCATACCAGAGATGATGTTGATGTACAGTAGTTGGCCATCTTAAATATATTGCAAGGAGAACTAAAGCTTAAAAATGAATGTGGCTAAAAATGCCGTATTTTATATTCTGAACTTATTGCACCAGCTTAAAGTTTCAGCTTGTCAATAGCAGCAATGATCCGGGACTTCAAACTTGTCACAGGGGTTCACCATCTTGGAAAGTGTCTGTGACACTCACATGCTTAGTGGGCTCTGAGCAGCTGTTGAGAAGCTAAGCTTAGGGGCCATCACAAATTATCAAGCAGAAAATTAGGTTTGTCTGTAGTATAAGCTGATGCTACAGGGCTGATTATTAAATTGCACTGGTTTATGTGCTGCCATGTAGTAATTAAATGTATTAATTACTAATCAGCCTTATATTGTGACATTTTTATTCTATGTGTACAGTATATTGTGAGTGATCTTTACTTCTAAAGGGCTGTGGTTGTCTTGGTCTGGTACAGATGTACAAAACATAATGTAGAACTTTTCTAGCTACTTCTTTAGTTAGGTTTTAGTTCTCCTTTAAAGGGTAAGGCATTTTTTAGTAGCTTAAAGGGTGTTGTTCACCTTCCAAACAATTCTTTCAATTCAGTTGTTTTTAGATTGTTCACCAGAAATAAAGACTTTTTTCAATTACTTTGCATTATTTATTTTTTACGTTTTTTCCAAAATCTTAGTTTAAAGGTGAATGTTCGTGTCTCTGGTGTTTGAGTCTGGCAGCTCAGTAATTCGGGTGCTAAAGGACTCTAAACTGTTACAATGTTGCAACATATATTTCTCAGCAGCATCTCTGGAATATTAGCAACAATTGTATCAAGTCTAACAGCTGCCTGTAATGAAACTCAGAGATTCTGCTCAGCAGGGACAAAGATAAGAAATGTATCAACTAAATGTATCCATTTAGAACAGTTCACAGGATCGGCAACCCACCCTCCCAGAGCTGCTTTAGAAGGAGAGAAATGACACTTGACACTTCCATATTAGAAAAACCGTCACACATAGAAAATAGAAAGTCATTGGAAAAAGTCGTTATTTCTGGTGATCTATCTGAAGCCAACTAGTTGTTTGAAGGTAAAAAACCCCTTTAAGGCACAAAATGTCTCAATGTCCTAAATATATTGATAATGGGTTGAGTGCAGAGGACCTTTTGTATTTGTCTGCATGAATTTTGTGGTAACAGCCTCATTGCACCCCTGTTTAATGTTTTTAAAAATTAGTGGTGAGCACAACTTTTCCTTGTTTGTTATAGTTTATACAGGAGCAGGGGCCAGCTCCATGTTGTAACTCCCACCCTTTCCAACTATAGTCAGGTGATCCCACTGGTGGCCAATAAAAGGAGTTTGGAAGTTTTAACATTGAACGCAGCAAGTTGCAGGTAAAACTTAGTCCCTGTGTGAGGGGACATGGCCTGAAGCTTCATGTGAGCAGACGTACATTTGTGAGCTCCTCTCCCAGGGCTTCTATAATCCTGTAATATGGCTGACCCTTACAACAAAAATGGCATCAGAAGATCAAAACAGAGCCCAAAAAAGAGCCTACATGGCTGCTGTCAGGCTGGAAAAATATCCCCGCGAGGAAAAGCAAGATGGCGAGGACACCCCTGCTAGTGCTCCCTCCTCACCTTTCTCTCAAGAAATGGCACCGGAGCCTACGCTGAATGAAATCCTACAAGAAGGGGGAGCTAAGCCAGACAGCAAGCTGGACGTGCTATAGGAGAGCTCTGTGTAGTCGGGAGCATATACAAGAGTGAAGACTGGCAATATACACTGCAAAAACAGCTAAAGGAGGAGTGATTCCTGGCATACCATGGGGAAGACGCGGAAAAAAGCATCCCTGGTAAAGATGACTGCTTTTTAACCTAAGGCAGTCTCCCCTCTGGGCCCGCGGAATCCGTCCCAAGATGGCGGCGACTCTGCTGGTAGCAGCCCCGACATGGAAGATAGGAAGATAGGAACAGGCGGAACAACCTTAGATTAAGGGGCATTCCGGAGACAATTTCAGCTCCAGAGCTTAACGATTATGTAAGTACTATGATGGGGGAATTAATGCCAGGAATGTTGCAGGAACACATGCTGCTGGATAGAATCCACAGATTACCTCACGCTAAAAATGCCCCACCGGAGGCCCCTAGAGATACGATCATGAGAATTCATTTTTACCATACAAAAGAAAAGCTGCAGCAGTGTTTTAGAAATAAAAAAGATATCCCAACCAAGTATAATCAACTACAATATTTTGCAGATCTCTCTAGCTACACACAGAAAAAGAGAAAAGACTTTATCCCTGTCACAGCCAAATTGCGAGATAATAACATTCAGTATCGCTGAATCGCCAATAATAATGAACACACCACAGCAGGGGGAACAATTGTTGAAGCAATGGGGTATTTCCCCAGAAACACCAAGTCACCTAGGAGATAAACCCCAAAAAAGAACAAAACTCCAGCCCGAAAGGGCTACTCAAACAAGGCAGAGTAAGAAAAGCCAAAAAGCTCAAAAGGCTATGGAAGATGTGGATCTGGAAACATGAAGAAACATATGGGCATATTGATCTGAAAAGTTAGTCCAGTGTTCACACTGATCAAAAAAAAAAATGGAATTGCCTTGAACATTTATGCTCCCGAAATCATGGAGCCCTCTTCAGAGTGGACATCATCCCACAACCCCCTCAATGATCTTAAGCCCCGCCTTCATAGATTATCTGTGATTGAAACTTTATTTTTGTACTTATTTTTGCGAACCCCCCTGGTAGTCAATACCATTGTAGTATTGTTATATATAATTCTTAAACATAATGTTTTCATTTAACATGTATGTTTTTTTTAGATTTCTAGTTTCTTTTTTCTCTCCATTTCCTCTCTATTGTCACTCAGGACCAACCAGAATAAGATAAGTTTCTCAACACTCGATTGGAAAGTGAAAACTCGAACTTCAAGCTTTGTCAGGATGTCAAAACAGCTCTTCTACAGTAAGGTCTTCTCGAAGCTGAGTAAGTCTATTTCACTCTATAGACATACCTATAATTTAGTATGGGGATCAAATTAATGTCACAAAATGTTAATGGACTAAATAGTCCACAAAAGAGAATGAAGTTGATAAATTGGAGTAGGCAACAAAGTGTAGATATTCTCCTATTACAAGAAACGCACTTAGTAGAGCACCAACCAACAAGGCTCTCCTCCAAACATTTCCCCACTCAGATCTATGCTTCTAATACTATTAAGAAAAATGGAGTGGCCATCTGGCTACATAAAAACTTGCCGCATCAATTGTTACTGCAAGTGATGGACCCCTTGGGCAGATATATTATTCTCATAATCAAAATACAAGATCAAATCT
This sequence comes from Xenopus laevis, assembly GCF_017654675.1. Taxonomy (NCBI): domain Eukaryota; kingdom Metazoa; phylum Chordata; class Amphibia; order Anura; family Pipidae; genus Xenopus; species Xenopus laevis. The sequence continues at coordinate 52,526,393 of NC_054386.1, forward strand.
ATACCATTGTTAACATTTATAGCCCCAATAGAGGCCAGACAAAATTTTTTAATATGTTATTTAAAAAGATCAATAAAGTGCAGACTGGGTTTTTGGTTATTGGAGGGGACTTCAATATTCCCTTGCATTACGATATGGATACAAGTAGCTCAAAAACAATTACGAACCCGAGAGATATTGTACGTCATGCAAAAGCTTTGAGGAAACAGCTTATACATAGAACTTTGTTTGATGTATGGAGAACACAGCACAATATGGAAAGAGACTACACCTTCTTTTCACATTCTCATGCTAAATATTCTCGCATAGACTATTTTCTGGTGGATAAAAATTTATTACAAATTGTTACAAATTAGACTATTGGGATCAACACATGGCAGACCAATTGCAATCTATATAGATAATAATCGTAATCAACCGCAGTGGCGCCTTAATGAATCTCTACTTACAAATCAATTAAACTTAGAACAGTGTAAAAAAATTCTCACACAGTATTAGTATCAGTTAAATGAAACACCATCGATAAAGCAAACGACATTATGGTGTGCACATAAAGCCGTAATTAGAGGACACTTAATTAAAATAGCCTCCCAAACGAAAAGACGCAATGAGGATAGTAGGAATCAGCTAACACAACAACTGCAGGCTTTAGAGACTTCAAACAAGACACAAGCTAATCGTAGGCGATCAAAACAAATACAGGAATTGAGAAATCAGATACAGGGAATAGACAATAAAAAAATTGAATGGCAATTACAACGATTAAATCTTAATAGATATACTAAGGGTAATAAAGCATCTAAAATACTAGTTAATACACTTACACAACGACAAACTGCCCAAGTGATAACACAGGTGACATCTACAAAGGGTCTTCCAGTTACAAATCCAAAAGAAATAGCAAATCAGTTTGCAGACTACTACTCCACCTTATATAATTTGAATCAAGATAAAATAATACAACAACCTACTGAGGAAACTATTAAAACTTTTTTAGCAGCGGCTGATATACCACAACTTCAACTGCACCAACTTCAGCAACTGACATCACTATGGAAGAGATAAAAGCAGCTATAAAATCGCTACCACGGGGGAAAGCACCAGGCCCAGATGGACTTACCAACGGATATTATAAAAACTTCCAAGATATATTACTTCCATTTCTAACTAAACTCTTTAATTATATACTTCAAGGAGGAGCTTTCCTTAAAGATATGCTAGCGGCTACTATATCTACGATTCCGAAACCAGGAAAGAATCCAGCGGAGTGTGCTAACTACAGACCCATTTCACTCTTAAATACGGATCTGAAATTATTTGCGAAGATCCTATCTAATAGGCTGATGCTCTTCTTACCCTCTTTGCTTAATTTGGACCAAACTGGCTTTATAAAAGGCAGGCAGGGATCAGACAATACTAGAAAATTATTAGCATTAGTGGAAATTACCAAAAGAAGGAAACATCCCACCATACTGTTGGCCCTCGATGCCGAGAAAGCCTTCGATAGGGTGGAGTGGAAATATTTAGATCTTACATTGCAATCTTTTGGTATAACTGGCCCTATCAAACACGCAATATTGTCTCTGTATTCCAAACCTACTGCCCAAGTTAACAACATGGGCTTCCTTTCCAAAACTTTCCAGATCTCCAATGGTACCAGGCAAAGGTGTCCTCTTTCACCTCTTATTTTTAACCTCACGCTGGAACCTTTGGCGAGGACTATACGAAAGACAGAAGAGATTTTGGGGATTCAAGTAGGTAACGTGCATCAAAAGTTAGCCATGTTTGCGGACGATATTATTCTCACTCTAACTAATCCGGAAACATCACTACCGGCGGTCATGAAGACCTTGCAAAACTTCAGTAGAGTATCCTATTACAAGCTTAATGAAGCAAAATCACAGATTCTCCCTTTAGCGATGACACAAGAATCTATAAGATATCTGCAAGCGAATTATGTTTTTCAATGGCAAACACAATCTATTACCTATTTAGGAATAGAAATGGGCAGTTCCACTAAAAAAAACTTATGATGCTAATTATCCCAAATTGCTTGCTGGAACTCAAGAATTATTAACTAGATGGGCTCCTCTTTATACATCCTGGCTGGGCAGAATTGCCACTGTGAAAATGATGATACTTCCCAAATTTCTTTATGTGTTTCGCATGTTACCGATAACAATACCACACTTATTTTTCTCCAGAGCACAGCAAATAATCCAAAATTATATCTGGGCTAATCGGAGACCACGGATAAAACAGAAATACATGCATAGGGTAAGGGAAAAAGGAGGATTTGGAGTCCCCAGGATAGAAACATACTATCAAGCCACAATTATAAATCAAATGAGAGCTTGGAACCTTTCTCCTGAGGAACTACACTGGCTTCAAATAGAGCAAGACTCTGTCCATCCAATTTCGCTCAGAGGTCTGATGTGGGCAAGACCTTCACTTCGGTTAAAATGCCATTTGACAGCTAATGACGCTACGGTGACAGCACTCGAAGTATGGGTCAGGCTTAACAAAAATAGACCATTATTAGAGTTTCCATCACAGAGTGCCAATTTAGAAGGGTTGGAAGTATCCATCCCCCATCTAAAGCTGACCAAATGGAGAAATGCACATTTAAAGACCATAGGCCAATTATACGAGAACTCACTCCTGAAACCTTTTAACCAGTTAATGCAAGAGTATAATTTACCTAAACAAGATTTTTATAAATATTTACAAATTAAACATTTTTTGGGAAGTACACGGGATAATCCAGTACCACATAGTCCTATATTTGAAAAAATGGTTTCACGTAACCCACGGAGCACGAAAGGGATAAAAATAATATACAGTTTTCTAATGGATGAAGGCTTAGTGGAGAAACCTACTCACATACAAAAATGGGAACAAGAGTTAAGCATAGATCTGAGCCCTCAACAATGGACAACTATGTCCAATGCGGCTTTCAAACACTCAAAATGCACTAATCATGTTGAAAATGCTAGGAAACTGTTCTATGGGTGGTATAAAACTCCTAATATTTTACATAAATTTTACCCTGAAGTTTCGGAAAGGTGCTGGAGAGAATGCAATGCTATTGGAGACTTGAACCATATATGGTGGCACTGCCCGAAAATCAAGGCTCTTTGGAGACTTACAGAAACCATTTTGGACCAAGCCACTCAGCTACAGATACATTTGACCCAGCCTTTAGCTCTATTTAACTATAATCTGGAGAGCTTTCCGAAAACAATGCAACATCTCATATTTCATATTTTGACAGCTACTAGGCTCTTGATCCCGAGATACTGGAAGTCTCCCATAGTGCCTCATAAACAAGAACTAATATCGCTGATCGATCTAAATCTGGTGTACGAATTAATGTCATTCGGATTAAAGAAAACCAACAGAAACTGTGATCATTCTAAACGCCTGTGGGAAAATTGGAAGAGAAATTATCACTTACCTGCAACATTGTCCAGTTATGGAGCGGATATAGGATAACCATCCATAAAGGCATCCATGATGGATACTAAGACACTAATGACAAGAGAGAGAGATGAAGTCATTTTACTACTGTCCTGTATACCTTCTTTCACTTCTTTTAACTTTTTCTTTTCTTTTTCTTTTTCCTTCCTATATGTATTTATCGTCATATGTATTGTATTTACAATATTTCTTCCCCCCCCTTTTTTTTTTTTTTTTTTTATAATAACAATATGGACATTAGCCCTTTAAAATAATACACTCACGGGTCTTGTATAATATCGTTGGCACTTGCGGCTAGGTAAACAATACTATCACATTGGCCCCTAAAATAACAATACACTCACTGGTCTTGTATAATATCGTCGGCACTTGCACCTTAAATAATACTATCACCATCATTTTTTTTTTTTTCTTCTTCTTTTTTTCCTCTGTGATATTATTGTCACTTTTTCACGACAATAGCACGGGTAACTGTCCTTTATAAAAGCGGCACCTGCCTTTACAAAAGCACTGGCACCTACACCTTATAAATACACTGGTACTTGTCCCTTATAAAACACGGGCACTGGCCCCCTAAGATATCATCAGCACCCCTTATTTATTTATTTAATAATTAATTAGGTTTTTACAAGAAATCAGAGCCTCCAAAGACACCTGCACTATCCTCATCAGCTCTATAATGGATTAAATAAAGCTCAACCTCTCCATTATTAAGCAGGACTTACAAAACCTCAGAGAAACTGCAGTTGAATAGAGGGTAAGAAAGCTGGAAGACACATGTGCCCAATACCAGGAGGACTCCAGTAGATGCAAAAGCCGATGACCTGGAGAATTGCCTCTGGCGCAATAATATACGCCTGGTGAGGTTTCCTGAAGAAAGCAGAAGGTGACAAGCCCGAGCTCTTTGTGGAAACATGGCTATTGGAGGTATTTGGCCAAGGTCACTCATCACCCGACTCCTCAATGCCTGTGACAGAGATATGAGCCTTAAAGTGATACTGACACTAAAAAATGAATTTTAGCATATGAATGTACATTAAATGTTACCTATAGGTCATGTTGATCATTTTTTTGCTGAGAGGTTTGTTTTTGTATATAATTGTTAGTTGAAGTTCCTAAGCCTGACTCTGACTCTCTGACTTTGCCAACCTGACTGTCCCATCTCAGCCTGTTAGTTACAGTTTCTAATGCTAACGGACTCCTGCTGCACAAATATGGCAGCCCCCTCATACAGGAACATGGGGGATCAGACAGGTAATGTAAAAGCATCATGCAAATACTTTATTGCAAAGTTAGAAGTAGCTTGCAAAGCCAATATTATAATAGATGTAAAAAAAAAGTTTAATTTCAGGTGTCATTATCTCTTTAATGGGCACAGGACAAAGCAAAAGGGGCAGGCAAGTAACCATGTACCCCGCAGACACAGCTAATCACACCAGTTAACAATTAGACCCCTGACCCACAGCTGGACGATGGACATATGCTTGCTGCAGAGTAAGTCACCCTTTCATTAGCGCCAATCAAACAACTACCAGCCATTGCTAGAACACTATAGCGGTCAAATATAACTTATCCAAGGCCCGGGAGAGAGGTAGCACAATCTTTGCTTCTCCCAAACTAACTGTTCACGGTCCATGAAGGGACCAGGTTAAAGTGCGACAACTGCACTAAGAAATGCAGTTCTACTTAGGGACAAATTCTGCCTCGGGTTGGGGCAGCAAAGTCTTGGCCCTGAAAAAACTGTGGGTGGGATGGGTGTACCACTCCACCCACTCCAACCATTCATCAGGTCTCAGTGTTCATTCACAAGTCAGTCCCCTTTACATTGGATTGTGCACAAACAGACATCAAGGGGATGTATGTGTTTATCCATTGCTGTTTGAATAACAATTTGTTTTGGCAAGTATCTATATCCCTCCTCCTTATGAAAGGGATACACCTTGCGCAATTCCTCGCCCAGTACCCACACGCCCAATGACCTGCAACAAATATTGGACGGTATAGGCCTGATCAAAATATGGAGGCATAAGCACCCGAATATAAAGCAGTACTCTTGCTATTCCAAGTCGCATACATCGTTGTCCAGAATAGACTGTGCTATAGTAGACCACCCCACTCTATCTTAAATTAACAGTGCACAGTACTTGCCATGGGGGATTTCGGACCATGGACCATTAGAAATAATACTACAGCTAAGCAACACACCCCATAAGTCAAGATGGTCCCTAAACCCTACATGGTTGCACATCCTTGACAACGAGAGTAAGGTAGATGCCACTATATGCAAATTTTTTCAAATCAATGAAAACACTGGAAATACATTGATGGTTTGGGATGCTTTCAACGCCTACTTGCGAGGGCAGTTGGGAGCAGAAATTGCAGTGTTTAAAAAACAAGCATACCTGCAACAACATAGACTAGAAAGTACAGTATTAGAGGCAGAGCAACAGACTATGCAATAGCATGACTATAACTATAGCACATTTCTTTTTTGCAGACATAAAGAAGCGCAAGAGCGCACCTGCCATTCTATACTTTGCATTTACCCCCAGGGACTAGTGGGTCCCCCAACCTGAACAGGTGCTGCTAGACCAATTCAAGCAACATAAAGCACGGATTCTATTTACACATCAAGACTATGCAATACCCCACGGAGGAGAAATTCTCCATCCTGCAGACCAAACAGTTAGAATACTCCCAATACATGAACCAAAAAGTGCATACTAAACTACTATTTACAAAAGCCCAGGTATACCAGCAAGGGGAGAAAGCAGGCAGATTGCAAGCGCATATGGCTAAATAACAAACTACACTCCCAACAATAGCAGCCCTACAAAACACTGAAGGCAATATCCTAAATGACCCAGAGGAAGTCAAACAGAGGATGGTCCAATTCTACTCGGACCTCTACTCCTCCAAATTAAACCAACCCCAATCTGAGATAGAAGCATTTCTAGCTACCCTTAACATGCTCAAACTAGCCCCTCAATATAGAGATTTTATGGATAGTAGTTTCACGGAGGAGGAAGTCACCCAGGCTATTGAATCATTTCCAAATGGAAAGGGCCCAGGAGTGGATGGGCTACCAATTGAGGTATACAAGAGACACTCCAGTACTCTATTCCCCTACCTACTCAAGATGTATAAAGCAGCGCTCCAGCAGGGCAAACTGCCGAGGTCAATGTATGATGCAGTCACAGCACTACTGGCAAAACCATTTTGCTAAGATCTGCTGTAGTTCTGCTAAAGATGTTCATGAAGTCATTACTACAAATGTTATAGTATTAAGTGTGGATCAAGCTGGTACATTTATTCCAGACAAGTTTATGTCTTTCAGTGTCAGTACTGCTTCTGCTGACAAGGGACACTCCATTAACCTGATGCTTGATACAGGTTCAGCTGTTTCTATACTACCAAAGGATATTTTGTTGAAATACTTTGCAAAAGCTCCGCTTGTTGCACCTGCCCTGAAACTGGTCAGTTACTTAAAGGATCCTGTGCTTGGTTGCTTGCCAGTGACAATTTGAATCAAATACTGCAAAATGTGACTTTTACATTGTGAATAAGGGTACTGCTATACTTGGAAGGGATCTCTTTGCTGCATTAAACCTACAATTAGTTGAAGGTCTCATTACTACAGCACCAGTGCCTGCCACACAGCCAGTGTTTAGAATTTCACCACAAAGCTACACTTCACTGGGTTGTGCAAATAACTTTGTACACAAAGTTAAGTTGAGACCAGATGTAAAACCAGTACCATTCCCTGATTCATCATGGGAAAAACTTGCTATTGATATTGTCGGTCCTTTTACAGATGCTCCTATAGACTGCAGATTTGCTATAACCTAGATAGACTATTAAATGGTAAATGGCCTGAAAATGCATTTGTTTCTCATATAACATGAGCTACAGTAATAACATTTCTGTCTACAGTCTTCAGCAGAGAAGGTAATCCAAAGGATATAATATCCGAGAACGGACCACAGTTTGTCTCATATGAGTTTGAATCCTTTCTGAGAGAGAAGAATATTGTGCATAGAAAATCTTCAGTGTATTACCCACAAGCAAATGGAGAAATCGAGCGATTCAACAGAAGTCTGAATGAAGCACTACAGACAGCAAATCTTACTGGGAGATCTTGGAAAGTATTTACAACAGAGTTCCTACATAACTACAGAGCAACGCGCCATGCAACAACCCAATCATCTGTAGCTGAATTATTACATGGCAGGCAGATGTTCACTAAGTTACATGTTGCAGACATCAAACTTCCACAAAATACTGTGCCTGCAAAATTGTCTACTGCTGACATTGTGAAACATCAACAAGCCAAATGCAAGGCTTATACTGACAGAAAACATGGTGCAAGAGAAGTACACTTTCAGCCTGGATCTTTACTCAGAATTAAGAAACCAGGAATACTGAAACAAGGACAATCTAAATTTACTACACCACTTGAAGTGAGACGCCAGCGAGGACATACACATATGAACTGTCTGATGGACGTCTGATGAAGTCGTCTTACTCCTGTTAGATATGACTTTGGAGAAGCTCCATTTGATGAAGGACATTTTCCTACTACTGATGTCAGCTGTAATAGGCCTGAAGAAAGTGAACCTATAAGGCATACTGAGAGAATCAGAAAACTACCTGCATGGACCAAGGACTTTGTGATGTGAAGAATGTATAATATTGTTTTAAAATGCATACTGTTTAATTGTTGCTGTTTATTATAGTTGTCCAAATGCTTTCCTACTATAGGGGGAATATGTTCCAGAAAAAATAAGAAAAAAATATACATATATTCCAATTTGAAACAATATATATGTTGTCTTGTAGAACAGCGCCTAAAGCAAACGGAGAGAGCAAAAAAACAGGGGCATAATATGGTGTAGTATTTTCAATCAATTAGAACACCCTGTGATGAAAAAGTGTGAGAAAAATTTTTTTTTTTTTTTTTTTAAAAAGTGAAAAAAAAAAAAATTTTTTAAAAAAGTGAAAAAATAAGAGATAAAAATAAGAAAAAATAGATAAAAAGTAAAAATAAAGATAAAAAGTAAAAATAAAGAGTGGTCCAGGTAAATAGGTAAAAATCAGAAAGGGATTGAATTGAGTGTTTTCCCTTTAAAAAGATCTTCCTTTTCCACAATGTGTAGAAGCAAAGAAATGTAGTGCCTTTTAAATCCTTCACCGAAGTTTAGTAAAATTGCCTACTTACAAGACAGTGGCAGTTTTATCGCATGTAGTTTTGGTTTCTTGTGTTCTTCCCTCCTATCAGTCACCATTGGGCTCCCAAGTAAAAATATAGAGGGTACATAGTGCAATGACGTTTTATTTAAAAGAATTTAAATGCCTCTGAGGAAGCCGATTGGTCGGTGAAACGCGTCAGGCGGAAGTGACGTCACAGCAAGACACGGAGCAGACACCACGAGGGAGAGAGACGCCGGCACATATCCTCCTTCGCTTTACAACTGGTGATATCTCCAAAAAAGGACTTGCTTATATGTGACAAAATCTTACAAACAAATGTGAGTGTAAATCTTTTTATTGTTTTTAAATTCTTTTTAATAAAACGTCATTGCACTATGTACCCTCTATATTTTTACTTGGGAGCCCAATGGTGACTGATAGGAGGGAAGAACACAAGAAACCAAAACTATTCTTTATTTTTTCACTTTTTAAAAAAAAAAAAAAAAAAAAAAAAAAATTTTCTCACACTTTTTCATCACAGGGTGTTCTAATTGATTGAAAATACTACACCATATTATGCCCCTGTTTTTTTGCTCTCTCCGTTTGCTTTAGGCGCTGTTCTACAAGACAACATATATATTGTTTCAAATTGGAATATATGTATATTTTTTTCTTATTTTTTCTGGAACTTTTTTCACGCAGTTGAGAGACTGAAAGGGAACGGCAGGAGGGGGTTACTCTAAGGGATTAACTTTTTTCTTTTTTATTGTATATTGTTTTATAGGGGGAATATGCTTCCTAACACAAGATAACAGCTGCCTGGTACATCTAAGAACAACACTCAATAGTAATAACCCATGTCTCACTGAGACACATTCAGTTTTTTTTAAGGAAAAACAGCAGCCTGCCAGAAAGCATTTCTCTCCTATAGTGCAGGCACAAGTCAAATGACCAGGGGCAACTGGGAAATTGACAAAATGTCTAGCCCCATGTCAGATTTCAAAATTGAATATAAAAAACTCTGTTTGCTCTTTTGAGAAATGGATTTCAGTGCAGAATTCTGCTGGAGTAGCACTATTAACTGATCGTTTTGAAAAAAACATGTTTTCCGATGACAGGATCCCTTTACCGACGTCACAGCAGAAGACATTTCTTAGGCGATTAAACACAAGACAGCTAAATCTAGCCCGGGCCTGGACGGCTTCCCTCCAAGCTACTATAAAAAATTTGCCCCACAACTGATCCCACACTTGACGGCAGCATAAAGGGATATGCCATCCCCCCGGAAATGCTAGAGGCTACATCTGTTTGATCCCCAAGCCCAAAAAAGATCATACTGATCCACAAAACTATAGGCCCATCTCAATCATAAACGTAGACATGAGAATATTCTCCAAGATATTGGCAGCCAGATTAAATCGAATCATGCCAAAATGAAAACACCCAGATCAAACTGGCTTTATTTTGCACATGCAAACAACGGATAACATTAGAAGGTTAATCAGCACGATAGACCACAATAACATTAAGAAACTGCAATGTCTAGTCTTGCTGTTAGATCTTAAAAAAGTGTTTGATACAGTAGACTGGTCCCACATTTACTGCTCTTTTAGACTCTTTGATATTAAAGGAAATTTCACCAATACAATAAGAGTTTTATATTCCTCCCCTAGCACGAAAATCAAAAGCATGGGTCTCATGTCAGTCAAATTCCCCATCTATCACGGAACATGTCAGGGCTGCCTTTTGTCCCCCTTGATCTTTGCTCTTACAGCGGAACCCCTAGCCCAACTGATTAGACTGGATTCAAATATTGCTGGATTACAAATTACACAGAATTCAAAGTAAGCCTATATGCTGATGATATATGCCTAACTCTCACAAAACCTCAAATATCTCTGCCCAATCTGTTTGCACTCATAGGAAAATTTTTCCAGGTTTCCAGGCTTGAGGTAAACATCCCGAAATCCCAAGCCATGCCTATCAATATCCTTAACACACAGTAAAACTTCTCCAACTCAACTTCCGACTTCATTGGAGGCATTCTTGGTTGAATATTTAGGTGTTAAAATTACACCTTCTTACTCTAAACTCTACAAAGCCAATTACCCGAAACTGATCAGGAAACTAACAAAAGACCTTGAGGAATGGTAAAGGTACTCCATCTCGTGGTTTGGGAAAATCTATGCATCTAAAATGACACTACTTCCCAGGTTATTATATAAATTACGCACTTTACCTGTCCTATAGCAATTAACATTAAATACATAAAACACCTCCAAAGTAAGATGCAGGCATTTATATGGTCAGGCAAACCCTCACTGATCAATGCCATGGCAATGTATAGACCACCATGCAACGGAGGTTTAGGCCTTCCAAACTTATTAACCTATTACAAAGCAGCATGACTTTCCAAAACCACTCTATGGCACCTACCACAAGAAGTGACCCGATGGGTTCACCTGGAGTCACTGATTGCATACCCCATGACTTAACCGTCTATTTGTGGATGGACAAAATTCTAAGAAAAATCTCACCCCCTCAGCACTCATAGCCAACACGGTCAGTTCATGGCATAACATTCTCCGCAACTCTCACATAACCTCACCTCGAAGCACCCTAACCCATAACAATCCCCTTTTCCAAACTGTAATAGACATATGCATCAGTATGAAAGATATTTCCCAGCTCTTTTTTTCCTGCCCTTTAATTCTATTTTAGTTTTCTTTCCTCCTTTACCTTGTTTCTATGTACTAAGGTTCCCCCTCCTCTCTACTTTGCAATATTCAAGTTGTAACTCAAATGGTCATCTTAAATTTATGTATTACTACATTAAGAATGTACAGACGATGACTGTATCTGTTTTATTGAAATGTATAAATAAAAGAGATTAAAAAAAAAAGCACTGACATTTTTAATAAACATATATTGGAAAGTTGCTTAGAATCATGTTTTCTTTTATTAGGCACATTTTTATTTTGAGGTTGACTTGCCCTTAAAGCACACGTAAAGTCAATGAAAATAAGAATGATAATGATAACAATAGGTTTTGCTAAGAACAACTCAGGTCTACATTGTGAGGACTCACCCTGGTGGTCACTTCTGGGTTTTATGCGTCACGAGCGTCATGACGTTTTGTCGCAAATTTTGAATATTTAAGGGGGTTTGGGCTGGTAATCATTGCCTGTTGTTAGGTCGAACTTCCTTAGTATCTGGGTGCGAATTCTGTCTGATTCCAGTTTTGATCCTTGCCTGCCTCACTATTCTTCCGAGGCCAAAGGCGACTGCTATAGGCGGAATATTGAGCCGTGACCAGGGAGCTAAGCACTTGTTCTAAATTTAGGGAACCATAAGTGACATATATAAAGTTAAAAACACATTGTTCCCTTCCTTTATGAAAATCCTCAGCATAATACACAATCCAAAGACATACTTAAGCAAAGCCAAGGTTAAAAAAAGGGTGGAAAGAATTACATTATTCTCTCTAGCTTCTAATGCAGTACTGGAATAATCCATACAATATTCAAGTCCCCAAACTTGCTAAGCACCACTAGTTTTCCTCCTGCAAGTTTCTTCTGGCTTTTGCAAGATGATAAAATCAATATAAGATAATCAGTTGAAAAAGATGCCCATTTTAACAGACAGCTTTGAACCCATTACAATAGTGTAAGTTACAGTAGTTTTAGTCATTGTTATATCTGTTACGCATTCACAAATATTATTACAGGGTACCATTTAGGAATCTAAATGTTGTGAAATCTGCCAAAATATTGTGAGTGTTTCTAGGAACAAAAGCAGAGACTGAATTGATGACATCACAGAGTTGACAGAAAGCAATTGCTGCTTAATAAGTATGCTATGTACCGTTAATCCAGAATTTCCATATTGCGTAGTATTAGATCTTAAGCAGTCTTTAATAAAGCAACTCCATGGAGAGACCCTGCAATTCCAAGTTCAAGCGCATTTTAAAAATCTAAATTTTAAAAGCAGATTTTAAGAGGTCTTGCAAGAGCTAACTTGAGGTCAAAAACAAGTAGAAATTACTTTTTCATCTTACAAAAGCCTTTTTATTGCAGGATATGCAGAATACACACAATAATCAAAGCAGGTAAGAATTGTATTATTCCAAGAGATCCTAAAAGTCACAAAAGGTAACAGAAGTCCAAATAGGACAAAAATGATAATCATAACCAAGCTTATGTCCCCTCCCTGAAAGCAGTAAAATGCAGTGAAGGTCCAACGTAAATAGGAATTGAGAATTAACAGGGACAAGATCGCAAACACATAATACTCAAGGAGTTATTTACTATATTCAGTGCAGGATGCAACAAGCATAAAATGAGCAAACTCCACCACTACGTTTTTTTGGACATGTAGATGAATTGTATATTCCTCTCATGAAGGCAGCATGGCCTGCAATTAGCAGTGATGCACTTGTGAGGGGCAGGTAGAGGAGGCACAAGCATACATTATGAGCACATTCTGTATTCTGCATTAGAATTTGGAGAAAACTGTTTAATGGTGTCATATACCTATAACACAGATTGAAGCACTATAACAGCAAGCACAAAAAACATTCCCCTTAGAGCACTGCCATTTTTATTGAAAAACAAGCAACCATAAAACATGTAGATATAAAAAAAATCACAAATAAAGCAAAGCAATTATTCAGTCTCAAATACAAACAAAATCTATAACTATAAAAAAAGTGTGTAAATAAACAGTGTTGTAACTAGATATTACAAATTTAAATTTTGGGGCCCAAAAATATTGGTAAGTTGACCTTTTCTACCAATTTATAATACAATTGCTCATTAAAGGGATTCTGTCATGATTTTTATGGTTTACCATATAAAATTTAATTCCTGAACAGTGTTTTCAGAAGAGCAAACAGATTTTGTTATATTTAATTTTGAAATTAAATATAACATGGGGCTAGACATATTGTTAATTTCCCAGCTGCCCCCAGTCATGTGACTTGTGCTCTGATAAACTTCAATCACTCTTTACTGCTGTACTGCAAGTTGGAGTGATATCACCCCCTCCCCCCCAGCAGCCTAACAACAGAACAATGGGAAGGTAACCAGATAACAGCTCCTTAACACAAGATAACAGCTCCCTGGAAGATCTATAAACAGTACACAATAGGTAAATTGAGGTAAAACCTCAAATTTACACAAATTAGAATAGAAAATAACCAAAGAATGCATGGACAATGCATTACATCTTGGAGCAGAAGAGTCAAAAGAATGTAACATTTAAAGAAGAATTAAAACCTATAAATGAATGATGAATGGCTAGAATGCTATATTTTATATACCAAATTTGCTAAACAACCCAGAGTTTCTGTAAAACTATAACAATGTTCCACACCTTTAAAGTTGTCCATAGGAGCTTGCCAACTGATCTTTTGTGTGTCAGTTACAATGCTTAGAGTTCATTGGAATTGATCAAGCAGAAAATATCTATCACAAAAGCTGATGCTACAGGGCTAATTATTGAATTCTGATGTAGAATGCACTGGTTGACTGAGTTGACATGTAATGAAATCTGAATTACGGATTAAAGGATATTGTAAAGACTGATTAACTGATGTGTTACATAAACATATTAATAGGAAAACCTATGTTCATCAATCATATATATATAATGTTGAAAATATTCAACAAATGATTGAACACCTTCTTTGGCATTGCTCTGCTGAAAGAGTTGCATTTGGCAGCACTGCATTGGCAAGGGAGCACTAGGGGCTACAAGCCCCCCTTACATGCTACCTATGGAGGGGATCAGTACAGGGGTGCTCAGTACAGGAGAAGGTGCTCTGTGTATAGCTCCAAAGGACTGCAATTGTGGGTCCCTTGGTGCTTTTTCATTTGCATCATGGCAAAATTAATAAGCCAGCCCAATGCCCTGTGACTCATAAGGAGTAATAAACACTAAAAACGAATTTGGGTATATATGCCATATTTTATATACTAAACTTACTACAGTATAATGTATACTGTATATTGTGAGTCAGTACCTATGCTCCGGGGGCTGACAGCAGCATTAGTTGTGAAAGAAGGGGTATGTTTGGAGGCATAGGTCTTCATTGTTAAAAGAAAACATAGGTATGGATGGAGCACATAACTCGCAGACTCTGCCGCAAATAAATATTTATTGAATCACAACATGTTTTGGATCACAAGTTCATTGTTAAAAGGCTGTGGTTGCCTTGGGCTAATACAGAACCTCAATACATAATCTGCAGCATTGCTAGCCAACTTCTTTGTTATTTGTTCTCCTTTAAAGCTTTACAATCTCTTTACAATGCGAACTGCACCCATTGACCAACTGGTGTGTTTAACTCTCATTCATGGGGACTCTTACCACAACAATAATCAGGCTGATGTGGTTGTAGGGGATAAACACCCTCCCTTTCCGACAAATGGGCTTCCATCCCCTAGCCACATCTGATGAGGACAATGGATTTCAAGTGGGCCTTAGGGGGTTATATACACTATTGTCATTTGGGGGTCTCTGTGCGCCACATAGTTTGGTATATCTATGCATACTGGGCATCAAAGTGTTCAGTAGACCCCTGGCGTTCATATTTAGGATGTTTTATGCTGATAAGTTACGAAATGTGTGGCATATAATGGGGTAGAATTCAAGCTTTGTGACGATTTTCAGAAATTTGATAAAAACCGTTATGTTCAGCATTGCTTTGCAGTTTGGCAGTTTGCAGTAGAAACACTTATTTACCCATATTGGATTCGTCAGAATGTGTACTTTCTGAAAATATATGGTTTTCTGGGGTCTCTGTACTGTTAGGGGGTCTAATGTCGCATAATACACACACCACGTGCTCATATTGCAGCAGCCAGCGCGTCAGCCGTGAAAATGTATATACACTATTGTCATTTGGGGGTCTCTGTGCGCCACATAGTTTGGTATATCTATGCATATTGGGCATCAAAGTGTTCAGTAGACCCCTGGCGTTCATATTTAGGATGTTTTATGCTGATACGTTACGAAATGTGTGGCATATATTGGGGTAAAATTCAAGCTTTGTGACGATTTTCAGAAATTTGATAAAAACCGTTATGTTCAGCATTGCTTTGCAGTTTGGCAGTTTGCAGTAGAAACACTTATTTACCCATATTGGATTCGTCAGAATGTGTACTTTCTGAAAATATATGGTTTTCTGGGGTCTCTGTACTGTTAGGGGGGGTCTAATGTCGCATATTACACACACCAGGTGCTTATATTGCAGCGGCCAGCGCGCGTCAGCCGTGAAAATGTATATACACTATTGTCATTTGGGGGTCTCTGTGCGCCACATAGTTTGGTATATCTATGCATATTGGGCATCAAAGTGTTTAGTAGACCCCTGGCGTTCATATTTAGGATGTTTTATACTGATAAGTTACGAAATGTGGGGCATATAATGGGGTAAAATTCAAGCTTTGTGACGATTTTCAGAAATTTGATAAAAACCGTTATGTTCAGCATTGCTTTGCAGTTTGGCAGTTTGCAGTAGAAACACTTATTTACCCATATTGGATTCGTCAGAATGTGTACTTTCTGAAAATATATGGTTTTCTGGGGTCTCTGTACTGTTAGGTGGTCTAATGTCGCATAATACACACACCAGGTGGTTATATTGAAGCAGCCAGAGCATCAGCCGTGAAAATGTCTATACATATTGTCATTTGGGGGTCTCTGTGTACCACAAAGTTTGGTATATCTATGCACATTGGGCATCAAACTGTTTAGTAGACCCATATGTTTATATTTAGGATGCTTTATGCTGGTAATGATACATGGACAATACGATGCTGGAAAGTTGAAGCTTTGAGGCAATTTCCAGATATTTCACCAAAACCGCCAAATTTGGCAAAGCCTTGCGACTCAGTAGTTTGGAGCAGAAAGGCATGGGTACCCATTTTAGATTCTGTAGAATGTGTACTTTCCAAAAATATATGGGGTTGGGGGGTAAACATATATTTCTGTGTTTTTACCCCACAAAAATGCAGTCAATGTGTTGATTTTTCATTAGATGAAGTTACCCACAGGACAATTTGTATGTGCTAACTTCATTTTGGGGCCTCTAAATGCCATATACTTTGGTAAACTTATGAACAATGGCCACCAAAATGTTCAGAGGAACCCTGGCAATCATATTTAGGGTGCTTTTTCTTAGTACGTAATGACACATGGGTGATATGGTGCTGGGAAGTTGAAGCTTTGAGGCAATTTTCAGATATTTCACCAAAACCGACAACTTTGGGAAAGCCTTGCGACTCAGTAGTTTGGAGCAATAAGGCATGGGTACCCATTTTAGATTCTGTAGAATGTGTACTTTCCAAAAATGTATGGGTTTGGGGGGTCAACATATATTTCTGTGTTTTTACCCTACAAAAATGCAGTCAATGTGTTGATTTTTCATTAGCTGAAGTTACCCACGGGACTGTTTGTATGCGCTAACTTCATTTTGGGGCCTCTAAATGCCAGATACTTTGGTAAACCTATGAACAATGGCCACCAAACTGTTCGGAGGAACCCTGGCAATCATATTTAGGGTGCTTTTTCTTGGTGCATAACGATACATGGGTGATATGGTGCTGAGAAGTTGAAGCTTTGAGGCAATTTTCAGATATTTCACCAAAACCGACAATTGTGGGAAAGCCTTGCGACTCAGTAGTTTGGAGCAGAAAGGCATGGGTACCCATTTTAGATTCTGTAGAATGTGTACTTTCCAAAAATATATGGGTTTTGGGGGGTAAACATATATTTCTGTGTTTTTACCCCAAAAAAATGCAGTCAATGTGTTGATTTTTCATTAGCTGATATATTATTCAAATTGCAGGTGAGTGATTGCTCACCAAAGTTAATCACATCTCAAAGGAGATAATTAACTGATTAAAATACAACTGTCACTTAAATTAAAGTGCACTTAAATATGGAGTGTGAGAATTGTCTGAACAGAAACCAGGTCTGGGGATACTGAGCAAAGTACCCCATCTATTGCCCACTGGTCAGCAAATTCTTTCAACCGACCAGTAAACACTGCTTGGGTGTACTCTGCTCGGATGCGGGAACGCACCAGCACTCGGAACAAGACCTCTGCTGGCAGAGGATTCCCACCTTCCAAACATTGCTTTCTAGATTTATGGATGACTAATTTAGCTAAAGCCAGGAGCAAGTTGGAGAGAAGGTCTTTCTCTTTATTGTCCCGGGATACTGGGCGTCCAAAAATATAAACATGAGGGGAAAAGTGTAACCAGAACTGCAGGTAAAGCTTCCTCAAAAGAGCCAATAGAGGTTGCAGTCTGGCACACGTAAAATAAGCATGAAACACAGACTCTCCTTTGCCACAGAATGGACAAGCAGCTGGGGAGTCTGTAAAACGAGCTAAATACTCTCCCGTGCTCAATGCACCATGCAGCACTTTCCAACTCAAGTCTCCAGTTGGTCTAGGCACCAAACTGGAATAAAGAGCTTGCCACTGAGGTCCTTCACCCTCATTAAGCACACGTCTCCAGATGGTATCATATCGGGAGATGAGGGCAAGGAAGTGTACAGTGTGAAGCATTAGAGAGTACAACAGCTTTCTTGTTATATCATGAAAGCGTGTCAATGGAAAATTCTCCAACTGGCTCAAGTTGGGGGAAGGAGGTGCTTGGGGGGATTGACGGGTTTTAGGTGCTATTATTATGTCTGGAGGTGAGGAGTTCCAAGGTGGACGTGGCTCTCCAGCATGTAAAACCCCATCAATGAAGGTGTGAGAATCAGGAGAGATTGTGTCCTTGATTTCCTTGAGAAGACGGTGTGGAACCCTAGTGGTGAGGAATCCCATGCGTTGCATAACTGCTTGAGAGTCCACCCAATCTGATTTCTCAAAATCCAGGAGATCTCCAACTCTGGTTAACCGAGCCTGGCAAAGGCGACGTCGGATGCTGATGGATTCTAACATCCTAGTCTTAAAAGATGGATTGTAAAGTAGGGGCTCATTTAGAATGTCTTCTCCTTCAATGGCTCCTTGCCTTAACACGGATACCATGCTCCAGGTTTTTAGCGTGTCTTGGTAGTAAGCCGGCAGGGTTGAAAGATTTCTTAGGAAACCCTCAGGTTCAATTATAAACAATTGCCGGTCATATCCCATATTTCGTACCTGGCGATAAAAACTCGATGCTAGAGTACACCACTGTGGAGAAGGATCTGCATACAAGTATCTCTGTATTTGCTGGAGACGGAAGGTGTGCACTTGAGAACGTATACACACGACTCCCTGCCCTCCCTCTTTCAACGGGAGGCTTGAGACACCTGCAGAAACCCAATGCTTTCCTATCCAGAGAAAGTCCAGTAACCTTCTCTGGATCTTAGCAATGAATTCTTGGGTTGGGCTAAGACATATCAGCCGGTACCAGATCTGAGAGGCCACCAGCTGATTAATCACCAAAGCTCTCCCCCTCATAGAAAGTACTTTAGCAAAACCCTTCCACTTTCCAAGGCGCGTTAGAACACACTCCTCAAGTTCAATGAAATTCTGTGAGACAGGATACTCCTCAGCTGATAGGTAGACGCCTAAATATTTAATGATTTTACTCTCCCACGAGATGTCACGAAAAGCAGGAGGCAGGAAATCTACCTTTAGAGAACCCTCCAGAAGGCCTGAGCTCTTGGACCAGTTGATCCGGGCAGATGAGGCAGCAGCGTAGACTTCTTGACACTCTTGTGCCCGCTCAAGATCAACTAGGTCCTGGGCCACAAGAATTACATCATCAGCGTAGGCTGAGAGAACCACCCTCATGTCAGGTTCTTTGAGCACCAGTCCCGTGAGCCTTTTCCTTAAGAGACACAGGAAGGGCTCAATGGCCAGCGAGTACAGTTGTCCCGACAAGGGGCATCCTTGCCGAACTCCTCGTCCAAAGGCCAGAGGTGCAGTCAGAGACCAGTTGATTTTAACTAAACACTCTGCAGAGGCATACATTGTTTTCAGGTAGCCCACAAACTGTGGGCCAAAGCTATAGGCTTGCAGAGTGCCTATAAGATATTGGTGATCCACCCTGTCAAATGCCTTCTCTTGATCCAGAGAGAGAAAAGCAAGAGATAGACCAGTCCTTCTCGCAAAATGTAGTAAGTCTCGGATTAAAAAGACATTATCAAAAATTGTCCGACCGGGGACTGTATAGGACTGGTCAGGATGAATCACCTCTGCCAGCACAGATTTGAGCCTAAGTGAGATAGCTTTGGCCACGATCTTATAGTCTGTGCTAAGCAGTGAGACTGGTCTCCAGTTCTTAATAAGACGGAGATCCCCCTTCTTAGGAAGTAGTGATAACACTGCTCGACGACACGAAAGTGGCAACTCACCTTTCTTGAAGGCCTCAGTTAGGACCCTATGGAAATCAGGGCCCAGAGTATCCCAAAAGAACTGGAAGAACTCTATGGTCAGTCCGTCAAGCCCAGGAGATTTATTGTGGGGCATTAAACGGAGTGCTTGAGAGAGTTCATCTAGAGTGATTGGTGTTTCCAACCTCTCTTTTCTCCTCTCACTGACCACTGGAAGCCCATCCCATAGCTCCTCACAGGCATCTGGAGAGATGGGATCTGGAGAAAAAAGGTTTTGATAGAAGGACCGGGCTCTGTCCCGGATAGCCTCCGGATCCTCAAGGGGGGTTCCATCCTCCGCAAAAAGGCATGTGATTTGTTTTCGGTTCCCCTTCTTCCTCTCCAGAGCATAGAAGAATCGGGAACCACGATCCATATCACAAAGTAACTGCATCCGGCTTCGCACAAAGGCACCACGAGCCTGTCGTTGTTCCATGTTACGCAGCGCTTCTTTCCTTTCTAGATATTCACACTGAAGGGCTTGGTCTTCAGAGCCTGATAGCCTTTGCTCAAGATCAAGCACCTCCCCATTCAGTGCCTCAATCTCTGCATTGCACTGCCCGCTCACACTTTTGGTATACTCTTGACACAAGAGCTTTAGGTGAACCTTGCCTACATCCCACCACTGGTTCAATGTGGCAAATTCATCCTGAAAGGCCCTCCAGCCTCTCCATGTATCCCGGACTGACTTTGCAAAACCCTCATCTTCTAATAAACTGTTGTTAAAGTGCCAGTAAGCAGCTTTTGGCAGAGATGGTGCGATTGACATTCTCAGGGATACACAATTGTGGTCTGAGAATGGTGCCAATCTAATGGTGCTCGACTGGGCTCGTGACATGAGATGGCTCGATATATATATCCTATCAATCCGGGATTGAGAAACATGACCATCTCTCACCCTGACATAGGTAAAAGCAACCGTCTCTGGGTTCTGTTCTCTCCAGACATCAACCAAGGAGAAATGAGCAATTAGTTCTCGCAAAACGGACTCAGACGAGTCTCTTTTCTTGGGTACATTGCGATCTCGAGCATCAAGGGTGTAATTAAAATCACCCCCTATAATCAAGGCTTCATCAGAGTCAATTGTCTCCATGTAGGCTGACAAACTTTCAAAGAACCGTGCCCTCTCTGGTCCGGTAGTAGGAGCATACACATTCATTAGATTATATGTTCTACCTGACTCCCGGACCCGAAGATGCAATAGACGGCCAGGGATGACAGAGGTAGCATTCAGGACCTCTGGCTGGAAGGAATCTGAGAAAAGGGTCACCACCCCGCATGATGTCCAAGTGAGGTGATTAAAAAAGACCCTTCCCTTCCACTCCAGATTCCAGCTTGCTTCAAGCTCTGGAGTGGTGTGGGTCTCTTGGAGGAAACTCACAGAGTACCCTCCTTGACGAAGAAAGGAGAGTACCTGAAACATTCGGAAAGGATTCCGACAGCCATTAGTATTAAGTGTGCTTATACTCAAGGCCATTACTGAGTAGTCTTAGGAAGTGCTTTAACCTTCATCAAGGTCTGATGAGACAAACATTTTTTGTGAAACTTCATTATACGGAGATATTCCGCTGTTCCATAGTTCTTGGCCTCTTTTATGACCTTAATGTATTGTCTCACAGAATTGATAACTAAAGGCAAATCATGCCACTTCTCCAGAGCCATGTGCATCTTCTTCTCTAATTTAACACCAAGGGTGCTCTCAAGAAACTTTTTGAGTTCCTCAGCAGGGATGATTGGGGTAGAAGGATTTGCCACTCCTATGTCAACCTCCTCTTCGATGTTCCCCTCATCCATGAGCTCTTCCTGGCTAAGGGATTGATAATCTCCCCTCTCCACTAGAGCTTTGAGAATCTCTCCACAAGTTGTTACAGGAAAAGTATCAGAATCACTTTTCTGGAGACCCTGCAATGGCTCAGGTGTTCCCTCAACTTCACTTGAAACACATTTGGAAGTGTTTGACACAGGAGCAACAGAACTAATTAGCTCCCCAGCAACAGGTAGAGCTTTGGAGGCTCGATGGTTAGCCTCTGCCCTCTCTACTACCTCCTGTGCTTTCTGGATGGCAATAACATTTGGGTCAGTTGAAGACAAGGGAGGAGAGATTTTAGCATGAACAGTAGAGGTTGTCTGGCTACCCTCCACCGTATTTACAACTCCACCCTCACCATCCTTCCCAGCAGTTTTATCTGCAGGGTCCTGTATGGGGGTTAGCCCAATATTCTCCCCCTCCTGGAGTGAAATACCCTGAGGCACTAAAAACTGAGGCTGGTTGCAGTTGCCAAATCTCAGCACCTCAGGAACACTGACTGCCCACTCTGCAGGAGTCTCATTAGGTGTCTCTTTACACTCCAAGGGAAGATCTTCCAAATGATTTTGAGGCAGATACTGCACCCCTGACTCTGTGGGGAAACCAACACTGCCATGTTCACGGCCATGCAGACCATTAACCTCATTATTCCCCACCTGGTCTGGAGGCAAGAGTGCATGGTCTGACACCGGTTGATCGTGACCAACAGTTGGGCCAGACAATGTCACCACATGAGGAGCAGAAGTTTTGCTACCCTTTTTACCCTTGGATGGGGGTGCCCCATCATTAACCACTGATGCCCATTCCTCAGGTACCAGCCAGTTTGATTTAAATTTCCTCTTTTTCTTGGCATCTGAAGAGGAAAGGCCACTATCTGCCCCAACCCCAACAGGTGTTGCAATCATGGGTACCCCCACACCTTCAGGGGTGCCCATAACAGGGGTACACTTTTTTGTGGTAGGAACAACTGTGACCCTGGGGGAAGCTTTGACATGTTTTCCCCCCTTCTCTTTTGCCGCAATTGTAAGACATGCTGCAGCCTTAGATGTCTTAAGTGAAGAAGGAGGAGGTTTGGATGTTGTAGAGGTGGGTTGTGTAACAGCCACCTTGAGGTTCTTTAGTGAAGGAGATATCCCCTTTGAGGACCCTGCTGAAATAGTCCCAGCAGGATAAGATGTTTTATTTGAGGCACTGGGAACAGGAACCGGGGCTGTGGTCTTAATTTGCCCTTTGGGGCAACTCTGGCGAGTGTGCCCCAGATTCTTGCAAAGGAAGCACCTCACTTCCTCTGTGCTGTAAAAAATTTTATACAGCACCCCTTCAAATGGAACCCCGAAAGACCCCTCAATAGTGTCTTGCCCCCGAGGTAAAAGTAGTTGCACCTGCCTTTTAAAGGAAAGGACGTGCCTCAGTCTGCTCTCCTTACATCCCAGGGGAATTCTAGACATATTTGATTTTAACTCCCCAAGGGCTTGCAGGTGGGGGTACAATAAGTGGTCTTGCAGGAAGGGGGGCACATTAGATAAAACCACCCTTGTGCCCAATCCTTCTAGGGGTTCTACAGGGACATAACTCCCTCCCACTGTGATACCCCTCTGTACCAGAGTATGCACTGCAGTTAGAGTACGGGCAAAGATTATGGCTTTCCCATACATTTTACTTGCTGCCACTACTGCAGAGTGGCCCACCACTTCAGCTGCAGCCTTTATATAAGCCTCTATGCCATGAGTGCTTGACATTAGGCATCTGACCCCATGCTTCCTTGTAAGCTTCTCTACCCCAGCAGTGACTTGGCTTGGGTTGCTGCCAGTAGCTACCGCGTGTGCAAATGTTTTAGCAGGGGTCACATTGGCTGCAGCAGCAGAAGTAGAGGCAATGGGGCTTTTTGACATGGGCTCTGACTGGTGTTTCCTTGCAGAGCTACAGCTGGGTTTTTCAGGTCCTTTTGCTTTAGAACCAAGAGATGTTTTTTTATAACTTTCCTTTTTATTCCCTCCCATTATTTTACACAACACCACACAAAAAGAAAGCTTTATACTATTGATTAACAAAAAAGTAAGTTTTAAGTTGAGAAGCTGTGGCAGGGAGAGGGTTAATGTGAGCAGGTGCCTGGGAGCTGCACTGCTGCTGCTGGAAAAGATTTTATATTTATACTTATATTAAATCCTTCTCCCTTTAGCTTTCTCTCCTCACAGAACTGAGTGCAAAATCAAAATATCCACTCAATCTGTACAAAAATTAAACAATTTGTGCTGAAACAAGATAAAAATGCAAATGAAACTGACACCCAGGTGCGGGGAGGGGTAGGGGATCTAACAGTGAGTTTGTAGCCCAGAGCAAGTGAAAGGAACTGGGCTAGGAATCACTCACCTTCAGGGTCAAAAGAAAAATCGATTTTTAGTAAAGAAAATCAACTCAAAACTTCCCAAATTTCACCCACCAAGTGGACAACACATTCACACACCAAGTGATAACAAAAAATCCTGTCTCAAACAGGAATTTCAATGCTTAATTCAGCACTAAACAGAGAGCTTTCTCCTGTGTGTTGATCTTTCATTAGCTGAAGTTACCCACGGGACTGTTTGTATGCGCTAACTTCATTTTGGGGCCTCTAAATGCCAGATACTTTGGTAAACTTATGAACAATGGCCACCAAAATGTTCAGAGGAACCCTGGCAATCATATTTAGGGTGCTTTTTCTTAGTACGTAATGACACATGGGTGATATGGTGCTGGGAAGTTGAAGCTTTGAGGCAATTTTCAGATATTTCACCAAAACCGACAACTTTGGGAAAGCCTTGCGACTCAGTAGTTTGGAGCAATAAGGCATGGGTACCCATTTTAGATTCAGTAGAATGTGTACTTTCCAAAAATGTATGGGTTTGGGGGGTAAACATATATTTCTGTGTTTTTACCCTACAAAAATGCAGTCAATGTGTTGATCTTTCATTAGCTGAAGTTACCCACAGGACTATTTGTATGCACTAACTTCATTTTGGGGCCTCTAAATGCCAGATACTTTGGTAAACCTATGAACAATGGCCACCAAACTGTTCGGAGGAACCCTGGCAATCATATTTAGGGTGCTTTTTCTTGGTGCATAACGATACATGGGTGATATGGTGCTGAGAAGTTGAAGCTTTGAGGCAATTTTCAGATATTTCACCAAAACCGACAATTGTGGGAAAGCCTTGCGACTCAGTAGTTTGGAGCAGAAAGGCATGGGTACCCATTTTAGATTCAGTAGAATGTGTACTTTCCAAAAATATATGGGTTTGGGGGGTAAACATATATTTCTGTGTTTTTACCCCACAAAAATGCAGTCAATGTGTTGATTTTTCATTAGATGAAGTTACCCACAGGACTATTTGTATGCGCTAACTTCATTTTGAGGCCTCTAAATGCCAGATACTTTGGTAAACCTATGAACAATGGCCACCAAACTGTTTGGAGGAACCCTGGTAATCATATTTAGGGTGCTTTTTCTTGGTGCATAACGATACATGGGTGATATGGTGCTGGGAAGTTGAAGCTTTGAGGCAATTTTCAGATATTTCACCAAAACCGACAATTGTGGGAAAGCCTTGCGACTCAGTAGTTTGGAGCAGAAAGGCATGGGTACCCATTTTAGATTCTGTAGAATGTGTACTTTCCAAAAATATATGGGTTTGGGGGGTAAACATATATTTCTGTGTTTTTACCCCACAAAAATGCAGTCAATGTGTTGATTTTTCATTAGCTGAAGTTACCCACAGGACTGTTTGTATGCGCTAACTTCATTTTGGGGCCTCTAAATGCCAGATACTTTGGTAAACTTATGAACAATGGCCACCAAAATGTTCAGAGGAACCCTGGCAATCATATTTAGGGTGCTTTTTCTTAGTACGTAATGACACATGGGTGATATGGTGCTGGGAAGTTGAAGCTTTGAGGCAATTTTCAGATATTTCACCAAAACCGACAACTTTGGCAAAGCCTTGCGACTCAGTAGTTTGGAGCAATAAGGCATGGGTACCCATTTTAGATTCTGTAGAATGTGTACTTTCCAAAAATATATGGGTTTGGGGGGTAAACATATATTTCTGTGTTTTTACCCCACAAAAATGCAGTCAATGTGTTGATTTTTCATTAGATGAAGTTACCCACAGGACTATTTGTATGCGCTAACTTCATTTTGAGGCCTCTAAATGCCAGATACTTTGGTATACCTATGAACAATGGCCACCAAACTGTTTGGAGGAACCCTGGCAATCATATTTAGGGTGCTTTTTCTTGGTGCATAACGATACATAGGTGATATGGTGCTGGGAAGTTGAAGCTTTGAGGCAATTTTCAGATATTTCACCAAAACCGACAATTGTGGGAAAGCCTTGCGACTCAGTAGTTTGGAGCAGAAAGGCATGGGTACCCATTTTAGATTCTGTAGAATGTGTACTTTCCAAAAATATATGTGTTTTGGGGGGTAAACATATATTTCTGTGTTTTTACCCCACAAAACTGCAGTCAATGTGTTGATCTTTCATTAGCTGAAGTTACCCACGGGACTGTTTGTATGCGCTAACTTCATTTTGGGGCCTCTAAATGCCAGATACTTTGGTAAACTTATGAACAATGACCACCAAAATGTTCAGAGGAACCCTGGCAATCATATTTAGGGTGCTTTTTCTTAGTACGTAATGATAAATGGGCGATATGGTGCTGGGAAGTTGAAGGTTTGAGGAAATTTTCAGATATTTCACCAAAACCGACAATTTTGGGAAAGCCTTGCGACTCAGTAGTTTGGAGCAGAAAGGCATGGGTACCCATTTTAGATTCAGTAGAATGTGTACTTTCCAAAAATATATGGGTTTGGGGGGTAAACATATATTTCTGTGTTTTTACCCCACAAAAAATGCAGTCAATGTGTTGATTTCTCAGTAGCTGAAGTAAAGTCCTGAACAATTTGGATGTGCTAACTACATATTGGTGTCTCTAAATGCCAGATACTTTGGTAAACCTATGCATAATGGGTATCAAACTGTTCAGTGGACCCCTGGCAATCATATTTCAGGTGCTTTTTCTTGGTACCTAATATAGTTTGGGATATGCGGAGCAGCAAAATAAAACCTTTGAAATGATTTTTCAGAATTTTGAATTTTTTGTTGAAAAACCGCTATGTTCAGACAAGCTTTTATGTTTGGTAGTTGGGAGTAGAGAGACATAGTTACCCATTTTGTAATCGGCAGAATGTGTACTTTTCAAAAATGTATGGTTTTCTGGGGGTAAACCTACGGTTTCAGGATTTTTTGCCTTGGAATCTAAAGCATGCCGTTTTCTGCCTTAGTGCTTTCAAAATTCGGTAATATACTGCCGGGAGTTTTTGCTGTACAGAAATCCTAAATCTCCCTAAAACTATACATATCTGGTATTGGCACGTTCGAGAGACATAAGGCTTTCCAAATCAGTTGGATTTTCATCCGTAAAATGAAATATTTTTCTGGTATAAATTGATATACGATGAAAAATGGTAATTTTTCTTTTTTTTTGGTATTTAGCACTATAAATTTTTTTGCACAAGTGGAAATACATGAAAACTCAGGCAGATTTAGAAAGCTCAGTTTCTACCGAAAAAAAACAATGTATAGTTTTCCTAGGTAAACTATAGGTTTCCCCTCAGAAAATGCCCCTAAAGTGAGAGAGCACAAAATGTTTCAAAAACGGCTGGCATTTCGCGTAACCAAAATGTGAAATTCTGCTGGCACTTAAAGGGTTAAAATGAGTCTTGTAGTGTTTTGTAATAACATGGGCAAATATTTTCACCACCCTTTAACCCACAGCAACCAATCAGATGCTTGGTCTTATTGTTGCTAGGTGGCAAGCATTCTGAATAACAGGTCCCATACATATTATAGGCGTTTTTAACATTTTAACACATCCAAAATATACCAAAAATCTACTTATTCTAATTAAGGGCAATGACAAAGGGATTGATTTTTGACCCTCACTAAGACATAATTAATACTTACTGTAGGTAAAACAATCCTATTGGTTTTGTTTAATATTGAAATTATTTTTAGTAGAGTGGTAATACATACCTGTATGTATTATGCAGAATATCGAATAATAGCATGAAGAAAAATAGCAACAGTTCCCCTTTAAGGCATAATTAATGCACTATAAAATGGACCTATTAATAGTCTGCTGCAATTTCAGTTTTGAAGGTAACCTCCCATTCCTTATTGCTGCTCCGGGATGGTGTGTGGTGTGCAAAGAGATATCTGGCACTCGGCAACATGCTGAGAATTAAATAGAAACCTGTGAAAGAATGTTAAGGAGAAGCATAATGTTAGAGGCATTTCCTCCAGAAGATTGGGTGACTGAACAGCAAAAACAGAAAGGAGCAGGCTTCCAACTTGCAACTTGATGTCTTTATCTAAAAATGTTAATATGGGGTGAAATTCCTCTGATGCTTTTCAGTACCATTCTGAAGGTAAGCATCTTAACTTTTGGAAAAAACAATCTGTCTTAAAAATCAAGAAGAGAAGAAAAAAAAGTGAAGCCTAGCTAGCTAGTCTAAATAAAATGATGACTTGCATCACCCCGGCTTGAACTTTCCTCCACAATTAGTTTAAGTATCTCAATTTATCTTTTCCTGACAGTTTATGATTTTAAGGAAATTTGATATGTTTGGTGGACTATTTAGCACCATCTGCTGGTGTGGAAATTAGCTAAAACACAAGCTCCTTTATTTCTATTCATTAATTTTGTGTTAAAGCCTTAATATCAGTGGTTTACAGGAGCAAGAGTTATCTTACGGGGGGGTACAAATTAGCTTAAGAAATTAATGGCCATGGTTGGGTGTTAGTCGCCACTTAGTTCTTAAACTATAAATACAGATAGGCCCCATTTGGTATAGAGTTATCTGAATACTTTAATATGCAAATAGTCATATGATATACATAAGACACATATAAAACAATTTTGATTCACAAAGCTGAGGCAAAAGTTAAAGGAAAACTATAAAAAAATGTATTGGGGTGAGATAAAGAATTATGGGGAAACTATGATAGATGGGGCAGTGGGATTAGTAAGGGGTCATGGGGAGGAGTGAGGGGGGCATACAGTTCACCAGCTAAGGTGTCCCCTCTGTTACAAGTAAAACAGGCTAATACTAACTAAAAGATATAATTCTCCATTAAGTAATGCAAAGTTCAAAAGAAAAAGTAGTAACCTCTGCTGTATGCTGGCAAATGCATGGACTTTGTCAGGTAAAATGGGAGACCTAGAATTAATTGCATGCTCTAAAAATTATGATATAATTGGTATCACTGAGACATGTGACTGGACCTGAATTTAAATGGTTACACCATTTTTAGGAGGGACAGAGGGTTTATAAAGGGTGGGGGAGTGTGTTTCTATGTAAAGCCTGAATTAAAGCCATGCACTAAAGAAATTACCATTGCTGGCACTGGTGAGGGTGTGGAATCCCTCTGGGTAGCGATTTTGACTGGGCAAAAGGTTACAAAGAAAATTATCATTGGTGTATGCTATAAACCACCTTGTAAAAGTGATGAATATGAAGCCCAGCTACTTTTACAAACAAAAGCAGCTTCACAATTACATCAAGTTATTACTATGGGTGACTTCAATTATACAGACATTGACTGGGGTAATGGGGTTGCCAAGACAGAAAAAGCTAGTAGGTTGATAAACAATGACAACTTTCTATTCCAGCTCGTTCAAGAACCTACTATAACTTTTTTTTGGATCTTGTAATAACTAATAATACTTAACTCATCTCTAGCATTTTTTGTGGGTGAGGATTTAGGGAATAATTATCATAACATGGTCTCCTTTGAGATTCTGTTGCAGAGGCAATTCTATAGGGGAGTAAATAAAACTACATTTTAGACGTGCAAACTTTGACAGAATAAGGGCTTCTCTGCAACATATTAAAAGGGAATGCTTTTCACAGGGTTAAACACAGAACAAAAATGGGAAGTCTTTAAAATGCTTCTTAATAAATATACATGTCAGTATATTCCCCTTGTAAGCAAGGAACCTTGCTGCAAAGCAAAACCTTTTGGGTTCAATAAAAGTTTTGGTGTTGAGGTGGGTAAGAAAAGATGCAAAATCGATATGGAAAAGGATATTGTAGCAAGCAGTAAAAAGAATCCAAAATTATTTTTTAAATATGTAAATAGTAAAAAAAATAAGCAGGAAGGGATGGGAACCTTAATATTAGAGGGGGGTCAGCTGGTTGATTAGAACAAAAAAAAAACTGAGATTCTGAACTCATATTTTTTGTCTGTCTACACAAATAAGGAAACAGTTAATGAAGGTTTCCTTCTTAATAGTGCCAATGAGGAAATTCAAAAGAGACTAGAACCTGTTAAGATAAACAAAGGTCCGGGGCCAGATGGTATTCCTACCAGGGTACTTAGCGAGCGTAGCTCTGTGAGGGGATCCCATTCTCGGCCTCAATACTATAAGCCAGTTAGTCTGACGTCTGTGGTAGGAAAGCTTTTTGGATCGTTAATAAAGCAGAAGATACTAAACTTCATAGCAAATCATAATACTATGAGTCTGTGCCAGCATGGTTTTATGCGTAATAGATCTTGCCAGACTAACTTAATTTCTTTTTATGAAAAGGTGAGCAGGGACCTCAATTCTGCGATGGCAGTGGATGTGATTTACTTAGACTTTGCTAAAGCATTCGATACAGTACCACACAGAATGTTACTGGTAAAATTAAGGAATGTTGGCCTGGAACATAGTATTTGTACCTGGAAAGAGAACTGGCTAAAGCAGGGCTGTCCAACTGCCCCCCCCCCTTCTTTGGACCCCCAGATGCTATATCTGCTTACCATATGTAAGATTTAAAAGGTATCACTGTAGAGATAAACTGAACCCTGCATTGTTTAAACCTCAAATTCAGACTCTAATCCCCAGTATCACACCTGTGATCCCCCTGTATTGTTCACACTTGTGACACCGCTATTGTTTATATCCTAAAGGCCTGTACTGTTCACACCTGAGACCCAGACTGAAACTGCCCACATTGTTCACCTGTTCACACTTTATACAAAATGCTAATGGGGCACCAGCACTGTGTCACTGTATGTAGTACATATTAGAATGATAGCTTGTATAAAATGGAGACAAAAAGGAACACCAAGAGCCCCAATATTGTAATATGTTTTTACAGGGAGTAATGGTAGAGTAAACAAGTTAATACTCACAAACCAGGGTTACCGATAGGCAACCACTGTATAGGCAGGTGGGGAGATTATCCTGACCCCACTCAGGAATAAAACGTCGCTCTCTGTAGAAAAAGAAAAAGGGGATGATACCCCTCCACTCGGGGTGGACTCGATATAGTAGTAAGACAAAACAGAGGCGCCAAAAGGATAAAAATAGCTAAAAGCACTTAAAAACCCAATGGGTAATTCAGAGGAGGTAGTAATGAACTTACCTCCTCCAAGCAGACACCAACGAAAGTGGTAATTTTCAATAATAGTTTATTCACAAAACAGTTTTGTGAATAAACTATTATTGAAAATTACAACTGAAAGTGGTAATTTACTTGTCTCCTGCTCTGTTCTGTCTTCCCTCCCTGCAGGGCTGGAACTAGGGGCAGGCAGAGTAGGCGCCCACTTAGGGCTCAATCATGGGTGGGGCACACTTTTAAGGGGAATTTCATTTCTTTCTTTTTTAAACCCTGATTTGCTTGGACTTTAATAGTTTTTCAACTTTATAAACCCCCTGTTCCAGACAGAATCACTCCCCAGCTCCCTTTTGGCAGCTGCTGGCACAGGTACATATTTGTTTGCAATATCTTGGCTGCTACTTGCACAGGTAAACAGATGATATGATGGGTATTTGGCTGCTGCTGGCACAAGTAATATATGGAGGCAGTAGTGTGTATTTTTGGCTGATGCTGGCACAGGTACAGATTGGGGGCAATATAAGGGATTGGCTGCTGCTGGCTCAGGTACATGGGGCAATATGGTGGCTGCTGGCACAGGTACACAGATGTTTGAGGGCAATATGATGGATTTTTAGCTACTGCTGGAACAGATGCAAATTGGGGCAATATGATGGATTCTTTTGGTTGCCGCTGGCATAGGTACAGATTGGGGGTAAAAATATGATGGATGTTTTGTCTTATGTTGGCACAGGTACAGATTGGGGCCTGGGGGCAATCTGAGGGATTGACTACCATTGGTATAGGTACAAATGAAGGCAATATGATAGGTGCTGGCATAGGTACAAGGGGCTATATGACTGGTAAGGTGGGAAATGGTAATGTAGGACTGGGTGGGGGGGCACTGATTGAATCCTTAACATAGGGTGCAAAAATACCTTGGCTTGGCCCTGCCTCCCTGTGTGTGCCATTCTCTGCTTACCCAGTGCTGCTTGCCCTACCCTACCTGTGGGATGTAAGCCTGTTAGGAGTTTGTTAGCATTTGGAAATTGTTATTAAGGGGCGGTGTTTAATCATGTGTTGGGGGGTTGTTGTATTATCCACAGGGGAGGATGAGGCATATGGATTTAAGGGTATGTTTTTAACATGACTTCAATTTTTCACATATGAATGATGAGGGATTTCCCTGCAGTGAACACCAACCATTTGGTTTTTTGGTGTGTTAATCTTAAAAGTTCTTGTGGTAATATGAGTGTAGTTTATAGTGGGTGTGGTTTAAAAGGGGGAGTGGTGAACACTGACTTCCATTATTGGCCCTCCTCCACATAGGCCAGTAAAATGCTGGCCCTCGGTACCACAGAACTTGGACAGCACTGGGCTAAAGGATAGACTACAAAGAGTGTGGTAAATGGTGTTGGAAAACAACAGACAGAGATTGTTCCAGTTACTTAATGCAGAGAGGGTCTATTGCTGCTTAGCAATGTGATGTCATGTTTGACCTGTGATTTTCTTCTTCCTCTTCCTTTGTATGCTCTCTATGAAAAGTTCCTGTTGCAGACATGTTATGCTGAAGTGTTTATGCTGAGTTCTATAAAGCAACCAAGTTACTGTTAACACAGAAGTTGGTGTGTCAGTCCTGAACATGCAGTTCAGTTCAGCTCTCTGCTAACAGGTTATGGGCCCAGATCACAACACCACTGGTATCTGATCCTAAGAATCTCTGGGTAATATCCTGTTAAATATTGTTGAAAAACATTTTTTTTGTAGGTGTGGAAAACTTTTTCTTTCTTTTTGTCTTTTTCTTTGTACCCCCCCATTTTATCTTCTGTACCCCTGATACTTTTGTTTGATATTAAAAACTTAATAAAAAGAGATTTAACAAGAATCTCTGGAGAGACAGACAGTAGCTGAGCACATGGTAAAATGGCATCTAGTCTTCAGAGTTCAGGACAGGCATAGCAAAGCTGAATAACAGCAACTATCAGCTATGGAAATTTAAAGTGGAAATGCTTTTATCTAAGAATGACTAGTACTCAGCACAGAGAGACCAGAAAACAATCCTGAGGATTGGGATAAAAAAAACTGACAGACTAAAGCAGTTATTAGCCTGCTGGTAGAAGATTATCAACTGATTCATATCAGGAAAGAATCTACAGCAAAAGGTATGTGGAATGCACTGCAGGTACTCCATGAAAGATCAAACTTAAACAGTAAACTGTACCTGCTGCGTAAGCTATACAGCATGAGACTGCAGAAAAATCAGGAAATGCAGGAACATTTAAATGCAACTTTAGAAATTGCAGAACAGCTTAGAGGAATTAGAGAGGAAATTAAAGACAGCCATTTAAATGCAACTTTAGAAACAGCAGAACAGCTTAGAGGAATTGGAGAATAAATTAAAGGCAACCATTTAGCAGCTCTCCTTCTATGCAGCCTTCCT
Organism: Xenopus laevis; assembly: GCF_017654675.1. Taxonomy (NCBI): domain Eukaryota; kingdom Metazoa; phylum Chordata; class Amphibia; order Anura; family Pipidae; genus Xenopus; species Xenopus laevis. Next base: position 52,560,092 of record NC_054386.1, read on the forward strand.
GAATCATAATAAATGATAAATGCCATTGAAGTCAGACCAGAGTCAAAAATAACTCTAGAATATCTCAAAGGCAAGTTAATTGATGAATATAATTGCAGAAAGGAAAACAGAGCTGTGAAAAAAACTATAGCACCAGAAACAGCTCTTAAAGCTGGAACAATTGCAAAAGGAGATGCACAGAGCAGAGTGTGTTTTCACTGTAAAAAGCCAGGCCATTTAAAGAAAGACTGCTTTATATGGAAAAATGAACAAAACCATGCAGTGGCAAAAACAGCAAAAGAAATTGCAAAGGGTGATGCACATAAAACTCCAGATAGTATAGATACACAGTGGCATGGATGTTTCAAGCTTACTCAAGATAACTGCTCATCAAATTGGAGTATTGACTCAGGAGCAATGAGTCACATGACAAGTGATAAGCATTTCTTTGATCAAATAGACTGTGATACAAACGAGAAAGTGTTCTTTGCAAATGGGGACAACATCACTGTGAAAGGAATTGGTCAAGGCTATTTGAACTGTGTCACAAGCACAGGACAAAATCAGAATATAATTGTAAAGGATGTCCTGTATGTTTCAGAATTAGAGGGGAGCCTCCTATCAGTGAAATGTTTAACAAATGCAGGGTGCTCTGTTCATTTTAAAGACAAAGTATGCACAATTCAGAATGGTTGAGAAATTATAGCTAAGGGAATAGCAGACAGATACCTGTATGAGCTCAAATTTGGAGAAAACAAGGCTAAAATTGCCACTCAATTGCCTCATCAGAAATGCATTCATACATGGCACAGACATCTGGGACACAGACATCCAGATGCTATTCATGAACTGTTAAACAAAAATATGACTTCTGATATGGATATCTTACCATGCAATACAATCATGAAATGTATCTGCTGTATCAAAGAATAGGCAACCAGGTTAGCACCAGTCAGAGCAGGGCAAGTCAACCCTTACAGTTGATACACAGTGATGTGTGTGGACCAATGAGAACACAGACAACAGCTGGAAGCAAGTATTTTGTGACTTTTGTAGATGTTTACTCCAGATACACAAAATATCTAATGAATGTGCAAAACTGAAACACTGGATAAACTCAAGGAGTATATAGCAGAATCTACTCCTCCACAAACAAATTCCAGCGCAATCCTGTGACACTAACATCTGACAATGGAGGGGAGTACACAAGCATTGAAGCTAAAGCATATCTAAAGGAACAAGGCATTCAACATCAAACAAGTGCTCCATACACTCCAGAACAGAATGGTGTAGCAGAAAGAAAGAATCACACTCTTGTAGAGATGACAAGTATCAATTGCAAACTCACTGAACAGAAATGTACCATGTGGACCATGTGAGCTTTACAAGGCTAGATTAGTCGCCAAAGGGTACTCACAAAAATTTGGTCAGGACAATGATGAAACTTTTGCTCCAGTAGTGAAACATACTGTGAGAACACTCTTATGTATGGCAGCCAGCATAGATATGCAAGTAAGACACCGAGATGTGAAAACTGCATTTCTTTATAGTGAAATTGATGACAACATGGAACAACCACCAGGTTTTGTGAATCCAGAAACCATAGATTTGGTATGCAAGCTTCAGAAGGGCCTCTATGGACTTAAACAAGCTGCCAGAGCCTGGAATGAGAAAATAAGTCAAGTCCTTTTACATGGAGGATTTTCCAGAAGCAAGGCAGATCAATGTCTTTACAGTAAGAAAGAAACCAACAGATGGATATATGTATTGATCTATGTGGATGATGTGCTAGTCTGTTATGAGCAAGACGCAAACAGTGATGACATTGTTCAAAAACAGTTCAGATCAGTTCTCTGCTAACAAATTGAACATTTTGTAATTGGACCAGTGTTGTTAGTGCAGTACTGCAGGGCTCTGTACTAGCTCTTTTGCTTTTCAACTTATTTATTAACCTTTTCACTGCCAGCCAATTTGGCCAAGTTGAAACTTCTATTGCCAGACCGTTTTTGAACATTTTTTGCTCTTTTTTGTTCTTTGCTCTTTCACTTTAGGGGACTTGCCTGGGGGTTTACCCATGAAAACAAGGTAATGTTTTTCTCAAGACAACCAAAGCTTTCAAAATATGCTAGTATTTTGTGGTCATTCCACTCCTGTAAAAAGATATGGGCTTCTAAGTGTAAAAAAAACTGTTTCACATGATAAAAACACATATATCAGAAGCATAATTTATTTTATGCACGAGAACATGGCAGATTTGGAAAGTTCTGTGTCTCCTGAACGTGCCAATACCAAATATATATAGTTTTATGGAGATTTCTTACTTCTATAGATTAAAAACTTCGAAACAGTAAACTACCAAATTTCCAAAGCACCGCTCTGCAAAACTGCATACATCTGATTTCAAGGCCAAACATTCTACTAACAGTAGGTTTACCCTAAAAAAAACGACACCTTATTGGAAAGAACAGATTCTAACGAGTTCAAAATGGTTAAATATATATTTGTACTCCAAACTACCAAGTTGCAATTCTTTCCTAACAGTTAGCAGTTTTTATAAAAATGTGTTACATTTTTGAAAAATTACCTCAAAGTGTCCAGTCTACAGCATCGTATTTCCCACATATCAATATTTACCAAAATAAAACACCCTAAATATGAAAGCCCAGGGTCCGCTGAACAGTTTGATGCCCAATATGCATAGGTACACCTAAGTATGTGGTGCATAGGGGCCCCTGAACGAAGATACCCCATACTAGTTATCAGTTCTGTATTTCCAAATACTGCAAAATCAGCACATTTACAGCATTTTTCAAGGGGCAAAAGTACAAAAATGTATGCTCACCCCAGAAAATCATATCTTTTTGGAAAGTACACATTCTGACAAATCTAAAATGGGTAAGCATGTCTTTCTACTTTCACAGTACCAAGCCTCAAGGCTTTCTAACATTTGGCATTTTTTTTGACATGTCCAAAAATCACCTCAATACTCCAACTCTGAAGCATTGTATCTCCCACATATCATTATATACCAAGATAAAACACCCCAGGAAAGCCCAGGGTCCACTGAACAGTATAATGCTCAATATGCATAGGTACACCTAAGTATGTGGTGTATAGGGGCCCCAGAACGAAGACACCCCATATGAGTTATCAGTTCTGGAATTCCAAATACTGCATAATCAGCACATTTACAGCATTTTTCAAGGGGCAAAAGTACAAAACTGTATGTTCACCCAAGAAAACCATATACTTTTAGAAAGTACACATTCTGATGAATCTAAAATGGGTATGCACGTCTTTCTACTCAAAAGTACTAAGCCGCAAAGCTTTCCTACATTTCGCAATTTTTATGACATTACCGAAAATCACCTCAATATTGCAACTCTGAAGCACTGTATCTCCCACATATCATTATATACCAAGATAAAACACCCTAAATATGAAAGCCCAGGGTCAGCTGAACAGTTTGTTCCCAATATGCATAGGTACACCTAAGTATGTGGCGTATCAGGGCCCCAAAAAGAAGACACCCCATATGAGTTATCTGTTCTGGAATTCCAAATACTGCAGAAACCACAAAAAAGAAAGTTCTCTGTTTGATTTCAAATTAAGCAGAGAAATCCCTGGCTAAGGCAGGGTTTTTTTGTTCTCATTTGGAGTGTGAAGGTGTTAGCTACCTGGTGTGTGAATTTTGGGGAGTTTTGAGTTGATTTACTTTATTTAAAATCAAGTTTTATTTTGACCCAGAAGGTGAGTGATTGCTAGCCCAGTTCCCTTCACTTCCTGTGGGCTACAAACTCACTGACAGATCCCCTACCCCTCCCCCACACCTGGGTGTCAGTTTCACTTGTTTTTTGTATTTAGTTTCAGCTGAAATTTATCACTATTTGAACAGATTGTGTGTGTGCTTTTATTCTTGCTTTGTAAGGAGAGAAAGCTAAAGGGAGAAGGATTTAAGAGAATAAAACATTTTCTTGTTAGCAGGCACCTGCTCACATTAACCTTCTCCCTGCTAAAGCTTCTCATTGTTGCATTTACTTTTGTTGATTAATAGAATTAAGCTTACTTTTTTGTGGATTGTTTTGTAAAATAATGGGAGGGTATAAAAAACAAAATTATAAAAAAAATACCTCAGGCTTCTAAAGGAAAAGGAGCTGAAAAACCTGGCTGTAGCTATGCTAAAAAAGCACCAGTCACAGCCTTTGGCAAAAAGCTCCACTGCTTCTGTTTCTGCTGCTGCAGCTAATGTGACCCCTGCTAAAAGTTTTGCACAGGCAGTAGCTACCGGCAACAACCCAAGCCAAGTCACTGCTGGGGTAGAGCAGCTTACAAGGAAGGATGGGGTTAGATGTCTAATGTCAGGAGCTCATGGCATAGAGGCTTACATAAAAGCTGCAGCTGAAGTGGTGGGCCCCTCTGTAATAGTGGCAGCAAGTAAAATGTATGGGAAAGCCATAATATTTGTCCGTACACTAACTGCAGTGCATACTCTAGTGCAGAGAGGCATAACAGTAGGGGGTAGTTATATCCCTGTAGAACCCCTAGAAGGATTAGGCATAAAGATAGTCTTATCTAATGTGCCCCCCTTCCTGCAAGACCATTTATTGCTACCCCACCTGCAAGCCCTCGGTGAAATAAAGTCAACTATTTCTAAACTTCCCTTGGGTTGCAAGGAGAGCAGATTGAGACATATCCTCTCTTTTAAAAGGCAGGTGCAATTACTTTTTGCCCAGGGTCAAGATACTATTGAGGGGTCCTTTGGTGTTCCATTTGAGGGAGTGCTGTATCAAATTTTTTACTGCACAGAAGAAGTGAGGTGCTTCCTTTGCAAGAACCTGGGGCACACTCACCAGAGTTGCCCCAAAGGGCATATTAAGACCACAGTCCCTGTTCCTGCCCCCAGTACCTCTAATGCAACATCAAACCCTGCTGCAGCTATTGCTGCAAGCTCCTCAAAGGAGAAATCCCCTTCAGTAAAGAACCTTAAGTTGGTTCTTACACAACCCACCACTGAAACCTCCAAACCTCCTCCTTCTTCACTCAAGTTACCTAAGGCTGCAGCCTACATTTCGAGTTCAGCAAAAGAGAAGGGGGAGGAATGTCAATGCATCCCCCAGTGCTGCAGTTGTTTTTGCCAAAAAACAACTTAACCCTGTTATGAGCAATCCTAAGGGTGTGGGGGTGCTGGTGGTTGTAACACCTGTCGTGGTGGAAGCAGAGAGTAGCATTTCCTCTTCAAATGACAAGAAAAAGAAGAGGAAATTTAAATCCAACAGGCTGATACCTGAGGAATGGGTTTCAGTGGTCAATGATGGAGCACCCCCATCCAAGGGCAAAAAGGGCAGCAAAACATCTGACCCTCATGTGGTGATATTGTCTGGTCCAACTGTTGGATGCAATCAACTGGTGCCAGACCATGCACCTATAGACTCAGTTGGGGAAAAGGAGATAAATGGCCTGGAGAAATTTGAACAGGGGATTATGGGTCTCCCCACAGAGTCAGGGGTGATGCATCTGTCTCCAACAGGGGATCTTCACCTGGAGTATAAAGGGACACCTAATGAAACCCCTGCAGAGTGGACCGTAAGTGTTCCTGAGGTGCTGAGATTTGGGAACTACAACCAGCCTCAGTGTTTAGTGCCTCAGGGTATTTCACTCCAAGAAATGGAGAATATTGGGACAGCCCCCATACAGGACCCTGCAGACAATGCTGTGAGGGAGGATAATGAGGCTGGAGTTGTAAATATGGAGGATAGCCAGACAGACTCTGTAAGGTCTACTGTGCATGTTAAGATCTCTCCTCCATTCTCTTCCACTGATCCCAATGTTATTGCCATTCAGGAGGCAAAGGAAGCAGTGGAAAGAGGTTGCCCATCGAGCCTCTAAAGCTCCTGTTGATAAAGAGCCAATTCCATCTGCTACCCCTGAGCCAAACACCTCCAAAGGTGTTTCAAGTAAAATTAAAGTATTATCTGAGCCGTTGCAGGGTCTCCAGATAGCAGGTGCTTCTGATCCTTCTCCTGCAACTTCTTGTGTAGATATTATAAAAGCTCCAGTGAAGAGGGGGAATTATCAATCCCTTAGCCAAGAAGAGTTCATGGATGAGGGGGACATCGAAGAGGAGGTTGACACAGTTGTGACAAATCCTATATGGAGACAATTGACTGAGATGAAGCCATGATTATAGGGGGTGATTTCAATTACACCCTTGAGGCTCGGGACCGAAAGAGATTCTGCGTAACATGGAACAGCGACAGGCTCGTGGTGCTTATGTGAGAAGCCGCATTCAGTTACTCTGTGATATGGATTGTGGCTCGCTATTCTTCTATGCTCTGGAGAAGAAGAAGGGGAACTGAAAACAAATAACATGCCTTCTTGCGGAGGATGGCACCCCCTTGAAGATCGGGAGGCTATCCAGGACAGAGCCCGGTCCTTCTATCAGAACCTTTTTTCTCCGGATCCCATCTCTCCAGATGCCTGCAGGGAACTATGGAATGGGCTTCCAGTGGTCAGCGAGGGGAGAAGAGAGAGGTTGGAAAAAACAATCACTCTGAATGAACTCTCTCAAGCACTCCACTTAATGCCCCATAGTAAATCTCCAGGGCTGGATGGATTGACTGTACAGTTCTTCCAGTTCTTCTGGGAAACTCTGGGACATGATTTCCATAGGGTTCTAAATGAGGCCCTCAAGACTGGTGAGATGAAACTTTCTTGTCGTCAAACAGTGTTATCACTGCTACCTAAGAAGGGGGATCTCCACCTTATTAAGAATTTACGACCTATCTCATTGCTCAGCACAGACTATAAAATTGTAGCCAAAGCTATATCACTCAGGCTCAAGTCTGTGCTGGCAGAGGTGGTTCATCCTGACCAGTCCTATACAGTCACCGGCCGGACAATTTTTGACAATTTCTTTTTGGTTCGGTATTTACTACATTTTGCCCGGAAGGCTGGTCTATCTCTCGCTTTTCTCTCCCTGGATCAAGAGAAGGCACTTGACAGAATAGATCACCAATATCTTTTAGGCACTCTGCAAACCTATAGCTTTGGCCCACAGTCTGTGAGCTGTCTGAAAACACTGTACACCGCTGCAGAGTGTCTAGTTAAAATCAACTGGTCTCTGACTGCACCTCTGGCCTTCAAACGAGGAGTTCGACAAGGATGTCCTTTGTCGGGACAGCTGTACGCACTGGCTATTGAATCTTTCCTGTGTCTACTAAGGAAGAGGCTTACAGGGCTGGTGCTCAGGGAATCTGACATGAAGGTATTTCTTTCAGCATATGCTGATGATGTCATCCTTGTGGCCAAGGACCTAGTTGATCTTGAGCGAGAACATGAATGTCAAGAGGTTTACGCTGCTGCCTTATCTCAGCTCGGATCAACTGGACCAAGAGCTCAGGCCTTCTGGAAGGTCCTCTACATGTAGATTCTTTGGCTTCTGCTTTTCGCGACTAAAGTCATCAAATATTTAGGTGTCTATCTGTCAGCTGAAGAGTGTCCTGTTCCACAGAATTTCATTGAACTTGAGGAGCATGTTCTTAGCCGCCTGAGAAAGTGGAAAATGCTTTCTATGAGGGGGAGAGCTTTGGTGATTAACCAGCTGGTGGCCTCTCAACTCTGGTATAGGCTGACATGTCTTAGCCCAACCCAAGAATTAATTGCTAAAATCCAGAGAAGGTTGCTGGACTTTCTCTGGATGGGAAAGCACTGGGTCTCTGCAGGTGTTTCAAGCCTACCCTTGAGAGAGGGAGGACAGGGAGTTGTATGCATACGCTCTCAAGTACATACTTTCCGACTTTTTTCTTGTACACAGACCCTTCTCCACAGTGGTGTACCCTAGCATCCAGCTTTTATCACCAGGTACGCAACATGGGGTATGACCGGCAATTGTTTGTAATCGAACCTGAAGGATTCTTATGAAGCCTCTCACCATTGCCAGCTTATTACCAAAAGACTCTTATTACCAAGACCTGGATCATGGTAACTGTGCTAAGGCAAGGAGGCATTCAGGGGGAGGACATTCTAACTGAGCCCCTACTTTACAATCCATCTTTAAAGACTAGGATGTTGGAGTCCACCAGCATCCGCCACCTCCTTTGCAGGGCTCAGCTAACCAGAGTTGGGGATTTCCTGGATTTCGAGAGGTCAGATTGGGTGGAAGCTCCGGCAGTTATGCCACGCATGGGGTACCTTACCACTAGGGTACCACATCGTCTGCTCCAGAAGATCAAGAATAACCTCTCTCCTGACTCTCACATATTTATTGATGGGGTTTTACATGGTGGAGAACCACATCCACCTTGGAACTTTCCACCTCCAGCCATAAAAATAGCACCCAAGACCCATCAATCCCCTGACACACCTCCTTCCCCCAGCTTGAGCCAGTTGGAGAATTTTACCTTGACGTGCTTCTATGACATGACAAGAAAGCTATTGTACTCCCTCATGCTCCACACTGTACACTTTCTTGCTCTTGTATAGTATTTGTACCTGGATAGAGAACTGGCTAAAAGATAGACTACAAAGAGTGATGGTAAATGGAACATTTTCTAATTGGACCAGTGTTGTTAGTGGAGTACCGCAGGGCTCTGTACTAGGTCCCTTGCTTTTCAACTTGTTTATTAATAACCTGGAGGTGGGCATTTAAAGTACTGATTCTATTTTTACAGATGATACTAAATTATGCAGAACTATAGGTTCCATGCAGGATGCAGCTTAATGATTTGACTAAGTTGGAAAACTGTGCATCAAACTGGAAAATGAGGTTCAATGTTGATAAATGCAAGGTTATGCCCTTTGGCAAAAATAATATAAATGTATGTTATACACTAAAGGGCAGTGTGTTGGGTGTTTCCTTAAGGATCTAGGGTTTTTTGTAGATTACAAGTTGTCTCCTTCTGGGCAGTGTCAATCTGTGGCCACTAAAGCAAATAAAGTTCTGTCTTGCATGAAAAATGGCATTAACTCATGGGATAAAAACATAATTATGCCTCTTTATAGGTTCCTGGTAAGGCCTCACTTAGAGTATGCAGTGCAGTTTTGGTCTCCGGTCCTTAAGAGTGATAAAAATATAAAGACGTGCAACCAAACTGGTTAGAGGGAGGGAAAGGGTGGGCATGAGGGAGAAGAAATTATGAGGGTAGACTGTCAAGGTTGGGCATGTTTTCTCTGGAAAAAAAAGAGCTTGCGAGGGGACATGATTATACTTTACAAGTACATTAGAAAGAAATATAGACAAATAGCAGGGAACCTTTTACCCATAAAGAGAATAACCCCACCAGAGGCCACCCCTTCAGACTAGAAGAAAATAACTTTTATTTAAAGCTACGTAAGTGGTTCTTAACAGTGAGGATAGTGAGGTTGTGGAATGCACTGTCGGGTGATGTTGTCATGGCTGATTCTGCTTTTAAGAGTGGCTTGGATGACTTTTTGGACAGACATAATATCAAAGGCTATTGTGATACTAAACTCTATAGTTAGTATAGATATGGGTATGTATAATTTATGTATGGAATGGTGTGTAAGTATGGATGCTGGATTTTTATTTGGAGGGGTTGAACTTGATGGACTTTCTCTTTTTTCAACCCAATTTAACTATGTAACTTTGTAAGTATGTAACTATATAAAACAGTTCATATTTAAAACCTTGCTTCATACGAATAAGCCATTTTCATAAAAAAATACTTTTTAAATAGTATGAAAAGTGCCATATTAAGAACTAAGGGGCCAATTCATTAACTTTGAGTGAAGGAATAGAAGAAGAAAAACTTCGAATTTCGAAGTGTTTTTTTGGCTACTGCAACCATTGAATGGGCTACTTCGACCTTAGACTACGACTTCGGATTGAAGGATTCGAACCCCCTAGTTCGCCACCTAAAAGCTACCGAACCCAATGTTAGCCTATGGGGAAGGTCCCCATAGGCTTGGCTAAGTTTTTTTGGTCGAAGGATAATCCTTAGATCGTTGGATTAAAATCCTTCAATCGAACGATTATTGCTTCGATCGTTCGATCGCAGTATTTGCGCAAAATCCTTCAACTTCAATATTCGAAATCGAAGGATTTTCATTCCCAGTTGAATATCGAGGGTTAATTAACCCTCGATATTCGACCCTTGATGAATTTGCCCCTTAGAGCTGCCTCCTGGGACCATGTGATTCACAGTGCACACAAACCAAGGACACACATACATATTAGGTCACATGAGCCAATTAATAGTCCAAGTTCTGTCTTTTACTCCCACACTTCTTTCACTTACAGTTAGAGCTGCAGTATTTCTGGTCAGGTAATCTCTCTGGCAGCACAGAGAATATTACAAAATGGGGCTCAATGGAAAAGATGTAAAAGGGCAATATTTACTGATTTCATTTTTGCAATATTCTTTAACAGGTATTCATCTGGGTTATCATTTTCTTTTATGAAAGACTATATTATAGTCCCAAGGTCAAGGCAAAATAGTACAGACTGGCTAGGCTTTGTGTTGTCTAATACACTAACCAATTGGATTTTAAAGCGGTCCAGAGCCAACCTTTGCCAATCACAGAGTAATTTCCCTGGTTGAATTGGTTTTGTAGTATAGTGCTCTTTACTGGAACTTATATATATATAACTGCCTTAATATTATGTATACCTTCTGAGGCACAAACTGGACAGGTGTGTATGTTGGTTTCTCACTAGCTTAGAATATTACAGGTATGATCAATTTTACACAGAAAACTGTCGGGTTTCCCAGGGTCTTTTTATAGTTGTATGTAGATAAGGCTACTAAAGAAACATTTAAATGTAAAATTACAAGCAGATTAATGTGCCATGAGAATGGATTTCTGCTAGCTTTTTTACCATATAGATGAGTACAAAGAATTGTCTTCTTATGAAATGTAAAATCAGTCCAAATGAAGATTAGGCCACTATATGGAAATTGCATTGCCATTTTTCATCGATCTGGATACCGGGTTGTTGGATTGTAGATCCCCTACTTGTATGTTTGCATCAAATGACTCCTTTGGAAAGATCATTCACCATAAGACTCTAGCAGCCACACAGGCTATGTTACATTTCTTGGGGGCAACTCTATCCAAACATGCCTCCATAAAAATTATGCTATGAAACAGCATAGCCATTTTTTGGAGAACCGATTGCCATATAATAGGTCCCATACCTTTATTTGGGTATCCTATCAACATGTTTCAGCACAAACATCAGATATAAAGCATTAAAAAAATCACATTAGGGAAACAAGGGTCAATGTGAAAAAAAAGAGGTTGCCTCATTTTTTTGCCCAGCCATAAGTAGGATATAATTTTGAATAGGGATGCACCGAATCCACTATTTTGGATTCGGCCGAACCCCCGAATCCTTGGCGAAGGATTCGGCCTAATACCGAACCAAATCCAAACCCTAATTTGCATATGTAAATTAGGAGTGGGAAAACATTTTTTACTTCCTTGTTTTGTGACAAAAAGTCATGCGATTTCCCTCCCCACCCCTAATTTGCATTTGTAAATTAGGGTTCGGATTCGATTCGGCAGGGCAGAAGGATTCGACCGAATCCTGCTGAAAAAGGCCGAATCCTGAACCAAATCCTGGATTCGGTGCATCCCTAATTTCGAATGCATGTTCATGGTGTCTTTGTACCCAGTTTATTGTAGGCATAGGCTTTGAAACATCAGGGATACCCTTGTTATTTAGGATAATTTGATCATGTAGTGCCGCTGTGTTGTGATGGAACACTGCAGTCCTCAAAATCAGGCCCCTAGCTGCCTGATAATCCTTTGTTTAAAAACATTACCTAAAGGTATTCCTTTTTATGCCCCTCTCTAATGTGCAGGTTATCATTATTTGGTTAATGTTCCCTTCAGATTGTATCCCATTAATCCCTACTCTTTAATAAAAACCATTCCCTGCTTGATCGGGGCACAAATAACAACATATTTGATTTAATTACACGCCAGAGAGAGAGAGAAAAATTACAGGCAAATAAAGAAAGGTGATTCTCCAGGACTCGATCCGAAGGGGATACCCAAACTCCAAAGTGATTTATTGCTCAGCCTAAAGGTCCCCATAGACGCAAAGATTTCTCTTGCCGAACGACCGATTTTAGCGAAGTCCGACTAATCCTTCAAAATTATTGTGCGGTTAGTGGGATTTGAACGATTGAACATCTTACGATTTTTCGGCCGACATCTGTCAGGAAATTGATCGGCCAGGTTAAAAAATTGTTGTCGGTCCCAGTGCAATGTATCTATCTTTGCAGGGATAAGCAGGCAGCTACCCTTTGTTTTCCTGGCAAATTGGTCTTTTTAGTTGATGGACAATTCGTACGATTGTTCCGAGATAATCGTGGACTCACAATGATGATCGGATCTTTTAAAAATCTCAACATCTATGGCCAGCTTAATTCTGTTGTTTACAGCCTCTACTAAGAATTTATTGTTCTTAAATTGGCTGTCTGAATCCACTCCTTCATTAACATATATACAGTCCCTTTTAAATCAACTCTGCTGGCAAGAAGCAATAAGGATTAACTCAGCAGGACCCTATCTAAAAAGAAAATTTACTGAAATTTTACTGGGACCAAATTGATTCTAGCTTCAAAGCATGAACTCTAGGCTTTATGGTTATAATTTACCTTATAGTGGTTAATCTGTTGTGTTCATAACATGTACTTTTCATTCCTTGTTGTATGATTGTAACCGTTAAGTATCTTGCTAAAAATTCCCTGAGCATGATTTGGTAGTTAGGTTGTTGGTTTTGGTTTAATTTACTTGTTTGTAATCTAGTAAATTGTTTAGGTGGCATCACCACTTAAAAACTAGATTTTATTTTCCTTTCTGTGCATTTAGCCACAACAAGTTGTATAGATGTGCCTCATTGTATAGCTTTGTTCTATGATCTTTGGTTTAAAATCCTGCTTGTTTAATATTAAAAACAATAAAAACATTTAAGTATAAGAAAGAAATGTGAAGACCAGTCTTGCTGTCTATAGCACACACTGCTCAGTATTTCAGCTCTACCAGAGCTGAAAAGGCAGAGATAAGCAGTGGGGCTGGCCATTTCATTTCCAGTCCCTGACTCTTTGACAATGATCAAAGACCCAGGGTATGCAAACCTGAATAAAGGTACAGGTCGGCAGTGTGCACACTTTTGCTTTTATATGAGTTTATGTCTCCTTAATGTGAGTGTATGGTACAACTAAATATTTGCAGACAAAAGTAGAGCACTTCAAAAAGGCACTGATAAAATTTAGCACCTATTTTAGTAAATCAGCCCTTGTGTGGTGGGCAAAAGTTGGTAGGATAGGGAGACTGGTGATACCATGGAGGTGGGATGATGGAGGATGACATAAAGGGTGCAGGTACAGTAAAACATGCACTGGAATGGCATCCTAGCACACAGATTTGTCTGGGTTTCAGAGCTGTGAAACCAAGGAAGGTAGTTCTGCACCAAGACGGGCAGAACTATTCCAATGCACCAGGTTTGGAGCCAGGCAAATGGACCTGAGAATAGGGTTACTATTGTGTTTTCTAACAGATGTTAGTCTTATCCTTACCTTGTTCTGTCCCTGGTCCAGTTATATTTGTTGTTATAATATATATGTGTATATATACTATATTTTTTTTTGTTTTTTGTTTTTTTTTTCAAATAAAACTTGAATTCATCCCTAAGCACTCAGACCTGCCTTCATTGGCCACCAGTACAATGCTACCAGCCTTCTCTCCACCATATGGAACAGAGAAATATTTCCAACTTTTCTAATTTCAAATCAAACCTTTTAAAGACTTTGAAGGCCAATCTCAGCCCTGGCACATGTAAACCTCCAGCCCAAATGTAAGAACTTTTAATAATAAATAATCAGGCAAACCATAACATGTCATTTAACATTAAACCAAATTCTTTGATGGCAGACCTACATCACATTATAAAGAAATACAATGCTTACAATTGCAGCACTCCATTGGGGAGGGTTAATGACACAGTCTGATAAGAAGATACCTAACAATGACTGGGAAAATAAACCCAAGGTCTCACATCCTGGTACCTGTTAAGAGTTAGCCTAACTCTCAGTACAAAGTGTAACTTAATATGATAAAGTGATGGCAGAGATCCCACACAGACAAAGCTTCAGACAGGAGAATATATTAGGTCTGTCGGGGTTCAGACTTTCTATAACAAACTTGCAACTGATATCTTCTTGCCCACCAAAGAAAATCTATGATGTCAGGTACTGGGTGTGATTCTAATTAAGAACATTTTCAACAAATTCGAAATCAGCATAGTTTTCGACAAGGTGTCATCATAATCAGCTCCTAGTATGTTCCTCCTTCCTGACAAAGTCTGCCCCCTTGCATGACTTCAGATCTGCATCCCACTGGAGGAGCCAATCATGCTGACCCCACCCCCACCAAACTTGTTTAGTTGTTGTCATAAAGACATGCACTCTATCAGAAGCCTGCCATTTGCAATGAATTATGGGGGTTGTAGTTTTAATGTGACATTCATTCCATTGGTATGTTTAACCCTTCCCTTTCACAGTTTCTTATAATGGGGATCAGAGAGGAAATATGCCTGTTGTTTTCCTTTAAGAAGGCTGTGCGGTCCACTATGGACTTTTCTCTGAAGCCTCTGCACTTAAGAAGGGGGTGAGGTTTCTGGTGTAGTGGACACTGCTTACCAGGGTCTTTGACTTTGTCTCCCCATGGGAGATGTCAGCTGACCTGTAGGAAGAAGCTGGAGAGGAAACTTTAGTTTTGTAAACTGTTACTACAGTTTTGCGAGGGTTAGGTGCTGAAGGGGTGGAATGTGGTAGAGTGAAATCAAAACTGGGGTAATTTCTCATCTTGACTTGTTGTTATACAAAGTCCATGAATACAGTGAAGGGAGGAAATTGAACATTGTGCACTTCTTTGAACTTTGACCCATGTGCCATCCACCAATCTTGTAAAGTGTAGGGCAACTTTTGCACTATGGGGTTAACACCTCTGGCTGTGTCAAGGAATGCAAGCCCTGGTAGGTCCCCTTCTGCTTTGGCTACCTGCAGTTCCATTAACAGGTCACTTAGTTTTTGGTAACTTTTATTATATATTTTAGGGAAGTCATGCATTTTCTACTACCTCTGCTGAGCCGTACCACTCGTTAAGTCTGTGCCAGATCATTCTGGGACCAGTCTCTGGGTGATTTATGTTGATTACTCTGATCCTTTTGGTATGCTCTGCAGACTCAGTACCTAGGTATTTGATTAGCAGATATATTTCCTCACTGTAAGAAAGGTCTAAATCTTTGATGGTGTTTTGAAAGGAGGATCGCCAGGCTCTGAAGCCTTCTGGGCGGTCATTAAACTTTACAAGTCCCTTTGTGACTAACTCGCGTCATGCAAGGAACTTGGCAAAGTCCATTGTGACCTGGTTGGCACCAGGATAGGTAGGTGCATGAGTATAGTAGTGAGAAGGTGTTGTGTAATCATACCTGTCTGAAGGTTCTACTTTAGGCTGACTTGTGACATACCACTTTAACATCGTAGAGGAAGCTGGTGCATGGTTACCCTTAGGCTTGGGTACTTGACTGGCATGGGTGTTGTAAGCGACATCACTTTGATCAGCATAGTCTCTTTGGTGCACTTGTGACTTGCTGCTGATGTACTGTCCCGAACAGCATTCTTGCTCGGGCTCACCAGTAATATGTTGACCTGGTTGTTGTGCTGAAAGAGAATCTTTACCCTGCTTGGAGTGCTGGTGGACGTAATCCCTAGTGCGTTGTAGTGGGTCTTGGGGTTCAATCTCCAGATCAGGTACCCTGCTGTGTCTTTCACTATTAGGGCATATAACTGTCTCTAAAGCTTCCACTTCTGCTATAGCTGCTGCAGTTCTAGAAATGCTTCTAGACGTGCGCTCTTCATCTGTGCCTCATCTTATAACCATTCACTCTCTTTTCTCTATCCCACTTCTAGACGTGTCCTCTATTTTTGTCTCCATCCCCCTCTCTGCAAAGGCGGCACGGGCCTTCGCTGCATCTGCTTTTGCACAGGCAATCGCTGCTGCATTAGTAACAGATGAGCATTGAGAGGAGCCAGAAACTTGGGATCTAATTGTTAGTGAAGATGTCTTTTTCGGTGACATTATGCAACAATGGATAAGCCTCTGCCTGCTTTAGCTGTAGTGGCTTCTCTGTGCTGCAAAGAATTGATAGCAGTGGCTATCAAGTCACTATACTAGGATGTTGTATGCGCATGCAGTGAGTTGTAGTTCATCTGCCTGCTTAATAGTCGTTGTTTTATTGCGCATGCAGTAAACTACAGATCCAGCTGGTTGATAGCCATTGTTTTACTGTGCATGCAGTAAACTACAGATCCAGCAGTTTGATAGCCATTGTTTTACTGCGATGCATTAAAGCTATAGATCCGCCTGTTGGATAGATATTATTTTACTGCGATCTAGTAAAGCTATAGATCCGCCTGTTGGATAGCCGTTGTTTTACTGTTCTGTCCTCACTACGTGTTACCCTGGGGTAGTGTGTAGCTTGACATGCAGCTAAACTCCTTCCTTCATTAACCCACTGACACAGGTTATTGAGCTTCAGTTTATTAACAAAGGGCAAGGTGTAAAACTAGGGAAATACAGAAATGACAGTGCTTAGTAAGCTGTATAATACATCATAATATATATAAATACATAAACACTGTGTAGCATATGTAAACTAAAGGGGGTGAGAGGCATCTGTAATAGTATAAGGCCTAGATACCTAGGGAGAAACATATACTGTATACCAGGGCCATGATTTAGCTGCATATATAACAGATATAAACTTGCATAAAAGTACAAAACAGGTAAATAATAGTCTGCCTTTATAGATCAGGCTTGGGACATAAGTAATACCTACCAATGATGCTACCACGAGGCTGGATGGGGTAGGATTACTGCAGATAGAGATGTGCTAGATGTCAACATTATGAAGATGACAGCTACAGCATACCTCCCAACATTTTGGAAGTAAAAAGAGGGACAAAAAAAAATTTTCCGCACGTAGCGCAGCAATTTTTATGACCACACCCCTTTCTGTGGCCACACCCCCTAATTACCATGTTTGTTTTACAGAATTTGTCAGGTTATGAAAGTTTGAAAATATTTCTCCTTATCTAAACTGTGTTTTTGTGTCTCAAAATTGTTACAAAGTATCTTATTTGCACCTGTGACTGTTCTGGGCTCTCTGCTAAAAGCCAATTAAGTGAGAAACTTTGTTTTTTTTTCTGGCTGTTCAGTGCAGAGAAAAGAGGGACTTTCCAGTACAAATGAGGGATTGTGGGTTGAGCTGTCAAAAGAGGGACTGTCCCTCCGAAAAAGGGACAGTTGGGAGGTATGCCTACAGTGATCATATCCCGGTATTTCACAGCATCACATGGTAGGGGTATAGTGGCCTAAGATGGACATTTCTATAGAAAAGCATAACCATGCAGCTAAATGATTAGGTGATACAATACAAACAACAAACTAGTGCTAGAGACATAACAATGCCAATGTGAAAGAATGCTAAAACATAGCTATAATCTCAGCCATAAAGCAGGGCAGGGATACTTCTTGTAATGGGTATCAGAGAGGAGCTGAACCATATATATATATATATATATATATATATATATATATATATATATATATATATATATATATATATATATATATATATATATATATATTATGTATTGTTCATACATGCTCCTTGTTTGATCAGGAGAACAATGCAGTCTAGGTCTGAGATGTGAACAGTACAGGGTTTTACAGGCGTGCACAATACTGGGGGGATTATAGACATGAACAATAGTGGGGGAGATTATAGCCATGAACAATACTGGAGAAGAGTAGAGGTATGAACACTTCATGCCCCCCCCCTCTGGCAAGGAGCAGCATTGCTCATATGATCCTCTACAGTCAGCTTGAAATGTTATTTTCTTTGTCAACCAAACCAGAGGCAAAATGCAGCTCTTCAATAATGCTTCCCTGTCTGCAAACAGAGAAGTGTTGCACACAGATATTGTGTAACTAGAGGATGAGGAAGGAGAAATATGACTTAGGGAAAATGGGCGGGCCTAAGTGAATGTTGCTGAACTGAATGGACACTCTGAAAATGCTTGCTCTGGAGAGCTGTTAGAAATGAGTGACAAGTAAGTATGTTTATAGCACAAATTTGATGAGTTTGGCATAGATTTTATTGTAATTAATGTTATATGTTTGTGAGAAAAATGGTATGGTTTATAGTTCATGACAGTTCTCCTTTAAGGATTCTGCTCAGCAGGGACAAAGATAACAAATGCATCAACTTACTGTATCAATTTAAAACAGTTAAAGAGTCTGCGACACCCCCTCCCAGAGCATTTTAGAAGGTGAAAAATTAAACGTTACACTTTAATATTAGAAAAAGTCACGAATAGAAAGTACAGGCAGTCCCCAGGTTACATATGAGATAGGGTCTGTAGGTTTGTTCTTAAATTGCATTGTATTTAAGTTGAAACATATGCATTTACTTATTAAATGCAACTAAGACATATAACATAGTATTTAGTTTTTCCTTTCTGTGCTCCACAGTAGACAACACACATCAGAGGGTAATGGGGCAGGTGGTTCAATAAAGCTAAATGCTAATAAAAGTCAAGCAAACCATAGTATGTTACCGTAATAGCCCCCATCTCTAAGTGTGAGTTGTATGTAAGTCAGGTGTATGTAACTTGAGGACTCCCTGTATTTGGAAAAAGTCTTTATTTTGGTGATCAATCTAAAACCAACTGAACTGAAAAAAGCCTAAAAACAACTAGCTAACAATTACTACCAAAAACAAACCTTTCAGGAAAAAACAATCAGCATGACCTATAGGTAACTTTTAATGTACATTCATATTTTAAAAAGTAGTTTTTTAGTGTCAGTATCACTTTATGTGACCCTGACCTTCTGGACCACCAACAAGAGAAATGCCCTCCCTTGCTGAACGAAATTAGAAAGAATCTTTTCTTCACCACCATAGAAAATACATTCCAATACATTCAGCCCACCCTTTATTTCAGTGGTTACTCTAGTTTCTTTCATTGGTTTGTTATAGACTTCTCGTCTTAGCAAAAAATAACTTTCAACTTCAGTGAGCCCCAATTTAGAAGCTGGCCTGAAAATGTCAAAAACTGGAGAAATAAAACCCCTTGTAAATAGCTCGAAAGATAGGTGAAAATGGTGGGCACTGTTCCAAAAACACTAAACCATTGCACTCAGAACATCTGCTTCAGGGTGGACTCCTCCAGGACTGCAGCACAAATAAAAAACATTACTGAAGTGTTTTCTGTTCAAGATACTATTTCATTTTCAGATGGGCTTAATTTTTTGTGGTTATTTTTAAGCCGGAACTTTAAATTCTCCATCAAGAGAATTTAATCGCAGGGCAGTCTGAGCCCTCAAGCTGGTTTAAAGGAACAGTTTATGATCAGGGGAATAAAAAAGCCAAACGCTTTATAGTTGATATATAAATATGATCTATTCTGTTTTATGGTCCCACAGCTGTTGCTCTCTATGGATCAACAGAAGCATGACTTTGGAAACCTAGAAGCAGAAAAGTATGGCCTGCAATTTCAGGGTAAATGATAGAGATCAGTCTGATGTTCACTTATTGACATCCCACTTGGAGAAAGTAAGGGTATTGGAGAGAAGAAATATAATGATAAAGAACCACAGCCAGCCCCTCAAATACAGTGAAAGTGTCATGTCTCCAGCATATGCCTTTACCATATTTGGGATTTCCCTATTCATTTGCTCGGAGCTCCCTCCTCTGGACTCTTGTTGTAAGTGCACAAGGTCACTTCCTATTTCCATTTTACACCTCCATAATGCTTATGACAGTATTCTGGACTGATTAGGCTACCGTACTGCCACCACGTGACCTAGAGCAATGCCTTGTGGGAGCCAGGACTCAATTTTACAGACCATGCTGCTGGAAGAAGCACACAGTTCTGCATCTCCCTTATGATAGAATCGCTAGTAAGGAAATAGTTGCACCAAAACACCTCCACAGCTGCCAGCACCCCCCAGAGACATTGCTGCATAGACATTTCATGCCAGCTAACATTTTTATGTTGCATGTATATGCATATATGTTCATTTGCATGTTTGATAGTTCATTGCAAAGCTTACTCATTATATTTTCTGTTATTGTATTACAGTTTCACCTCTATTCCACTTGCTTATTCAGTAAAATCTACAGACTCCAAGCTTAGTCTCTTTATTGGATTGTGGGAAGGTTTAGCTGCATGTCAAACTACACGCTGCCCCAGGGTAATACGTAGCGAGGACAGAACAGTGAAACAGCACTACCACAAAGGTGGGATTGAACTATAACTCACTGCACGTGCAGTAAAACAGCAGCTGACACACAAGTGATTAAACCAGCTATGCTGCAAGCTCAGACAACAGTATATTACAGTGATCCGGATACAGACACTGCTATTAAGCCACTACAGCTAAAACAGGCAAAGGCTTATCCAGCATTGCATAATGTCACAGAAGAAGTCATCTTCACTAGTGACCAGGTCCCAAGTGTCAGGCTCCTCTCATCGCTCATCTGTTACCAATGCAGCCGCCATTGCCCGCGCAAAGGCAGAAGCAGCAAAGGCCCGTGCCGCCTTTGCAGAGAAGGAAATGGAAGCAAAGGTAAAGAAAGCACTGTTAGGAGCAGAGAGTGTACGCTTAGAAGCAGAAACTGCACGCTTAGAAGCAGAAAGGAACGCAGAGAGTGCAAATATAATATTCAGAGCAAGCTCACCAAAATTCGTTGTTGGCTTCTTCCACAGGTATTCTGTGTATAATACCCAATAGTTCAATGCATTCAGTAGTTTGTGGAACAAATCCAGGGCAGCAACTTGTCTGCAAAGTTCTTTATTGGGAAGCTGAGTTACACAACATGTTTCGGGCCTACGCCCTTTGCACTTGATAAAGGGCGTAGGCCCGAAACATGTTGTGTAACTCAGCTTCCCAATAAAGAACTTTGCAGACAAGTTGCTGCCCTGGATTTGTTCCACAAACTACTGAATGCATTGAACGCAGAGAGTGCACGCTTAGAAGCAGAAAGGAACGCAGAGAGTGCACGCTTAGAAGCAGAAAGGAAAGCAGAGAGTGCATGCTTAGAAGCAGAGAGCGCACACTTAGAGGCATCCCTATAAAAACTAGCCACAGAGAAAGAAGCTGCAGTGGCGATAGCAGAGGCAGAAGCTCTGGAGATGATTGTGTACCCTGACAGCGAAAGATACAACAAAGTGCCTGATCTGGAGCTTGAACCCCAAGATCCACTACAACGCACTAGAGAATATGTCTACCAGCACTCCAAACAAGACACAGATTCTCTTTCAGAACAACAACCAGGCCAATATGCTGCTCCTGAACCAAACCAAGGATGCCATACACCTCCAAAGGCCATCAGCAAGCTGCAATTGTATCACAGAAACCACGCTGAGCAAATTGATCCTGCCTACAACACCCACTTCAACCAGGTACCCAAGCCTAGGGTTAACCCTGCACCTACCTCCTCGGCTGTGTCACAACAGTATGTCACAGTCCAGCCTAAAAGAGAACCTCCAGACAGGTATGACTATACAACACCTTCTCACTATTACACTCATCCACCCTCTTATCCTGGTAGTAACCAGGTAACAATGGACTTTGCCAAGTTCTTTGCAAGACGTGAGCTAGTCACAAAAGGACTTGTAAAGTTTAACGACCGCCCAGAAGGCTTCAGAGCCTGGCGATCCTCCTTTCGGAACACTATCAGAGACTTAGACCTTTCATACAGTGAGGAAATCTACCTCCTTATCAAATACCTAGGAACTGAGTCTGCAGAGCATGCCAAAAGGATCAGAGTCATTAACATAAATCACCCAGAGACTGGTCTCAGAATGATCTGGCACAGACTTAATGAGTGCTATGGCTCAGCAGAGGTTGTAGAAAATGCACTCTTCAAGAGAATTGATGACTTCCCTAAAATAACCAATAAAAGTTACCAAAAACTTAGGGAATAAAGTGACTAACTACAAGTAGCCAAAGCTGAAGGAGACTTACAGGGGCTTGCATTCCTAGACACAGCCAGAGGCATTAACCCCATAGTACAAAAATTGCCCTATAACTTACAAGAGCTGTGGATGGCACACGGGTCAAAATTCAAAGAAATGCACAATGTCCCATTTCCTCCTTTCACTGTATTCATGGACTTTGTATACCAACAAGCCAAGATGAGAAATGACCCCAGCTTTGATTTCACTTTGCTACATACCACCCCTTCAGTACCTAATACTCGCAAAGCAGCAGTAACGGTACATAAAACTAATGCTTCCTCTTTAGATTCCTTTCACAGATCTGCAGAACCTTCTCATGAGGAGACAAGGATTAAAGACCCTGGTAAGCAGTGTCCTTTACACCAGAAGCGTCACCCCCTTCTGAAATGCAGAGCCTTCAGAGAGAAGTCCATAGAGGACCGCAAAGCTTTCCTAAAGGAAAACAACATCTGCTACAGGTGCTGTTCATCAACATCTCATCTCGCCAAGGATTGTAAGGTCAGTGTAAAATGCATAGAATGTGACAGCACGCATCACAACACAGCTTTACACCCTGGGCCAGCCCCATGGACTGTACCTTACACTAAGAGCGCCAGCAAGCATGGCGGGGAGGAAGATAGCACTGTCACAAACACACAAGAAATCACTTCCCAATGCACTGAAATCTGCAATGGTGCCGTAGGTGGCAGATCCTGCTCCAAAATTTGCCTGGTCAGAGTATACCCGACAGGCCAAACAGATAAAAGCATTAAGCTCTATGCAATCCTGGATGACCAGAGCAACAGATCTTTAGCCTGCCCAGCCTTCTTTGATGCATTTAAAATCAAGGGCCCAAACACTCCTTACTCTCTAAAGACATGCTCAGGAGTTGTCGAGACAGCAGGAAGAAGGGCATCCGGATATCAAGTAGAGTCCATGGAAAGGTATGCCTACCCTTACCAACTATAATAGAATGCATCCAGATCCCAGATAATAGATCTGAAATCCCTACACCAGACATAGCTAAGCATCATGTACACTTGAAACGTATAATGCACTTAATCCCTGAACTTAACCCCAAGGCTCAGATAATGCTTCTCCTTGGAAGAGATATCCTGCGGGTCCACAAAGCAAGGGACCAGATAAATGGCCCTCACAATGCACCTTATGCCCAGAAGCTAGACCTCGGATGGGTCATAATTGGAGATGCTTGCCTTGGAAGTGTACACAAACCAGCCTGCGTAAACAGCATGCTCACAAATACATTAGAGAATGGACGCCCCTCCATTTTCCACCATGCTACAATCAGTTCTTAATAAAAGAAAAACCTTACAGCACCAGCCTGGGACACACGCCCCTCCACCTTTCTGACGATAGTTTCACCCATGACAGTGATCAAGATCATTTAGGATACACAGTGTTCCAGAGAACAAGAGAGGACAACCAATTAGCAATGTCTATTGAAGATAAACTCTTTCTAAAGCTAATGGAACAGGAACTAGTTAAAAACAATTCAAACAGTTGTGTCGCCCCTCTACCCTTTAGGCCTCAGAGACAACGCCTACCTAATAACAGAGAGGAAGCCCTTAGACGTTTCTCTTCTCTCAAACGCAACTTTCAAAGAAAACCAGAGATGAGAGATCACTTCTTTTCTTTCATGGAAAAAATATTTGAGAATAACCATGCAGAGATAGCACCCACCCTCAAAGACTCGGAAGAATGCTGGTACCTACCAATATTTAGGGTGTATCACCCAAAGAAACCAGTGGTCTTCGATTCTAGTGCCAAATTCAAAGGTGTTTCCCTAAATGATGTTCTCCTCACAAGCTCTGACCTCAATAACAAATTATTGCTGACATTCAACACATGTTTCATTGTTTTCTTGTCAGAGAGAAAGACAGAAATTTCCTGAGATTCTTTTGGTTCAGAGATAACGATCCTTCTAAAGACATCGCAGAGTACCGCATGAGGGTGCACATCTTCGGCAACAGTCCTTCACCCGCAGTTGCAATTTACGGACTCAGGCGCTTTGGTCAGGTATGTGAGGTAAGGTACGGGTCAGATGTTGCACAATTGGTAGAAAGAGACTTCTACGTAGATGACTGCTTAAAGTCCTCACCCTCAAGTGAAGCTGCAGTCAGCCTTCTCAAAAGAGCACAAGAAGCACTTGCCTGCTCCAACCTCAGGCTCCACAAAATAGCTTCTAATAGCAAAGCAGTGATGGAAGCCTTCCCTTCCCAAGACCATTCAAATGATCTAAGAGACTTAGACTTGGAGCTGATTCCTTACCTGTGCAACAGAGTCTTGGGCTTCTGTGGGACTTAAAGTCTGATACCTTTGCCTTTCAAGTAAACAGAGAAGAAAAACCCTTCACTCGCAGAGGTGTTCTGTCCACAATAAATAGCCTGTATGATCCCCTAGGATTCGCTGCTCCTGTCACCATACTAGGTAAAGCACTTTTAAGAGACTTAACCCTGGAAACATCTGATTGGGACACCCCACTGGCTCCTGACAAAGGTAATTCATGGAGAGAATGGAGAAGTTCCCTAAAGGCTCTCGACAAATTTGTGTTACACGTCCATATGCCCCGGTACCTTCTACAGAGGTACAAAGCCAAAGACTTTAAGGTTAAGGCCATAGCTGCTGTAGCATACCTTAAAACTGGATATCTATGGACAATGTCACGTTGGGTTTGTTATGGGCAAGGCAAAACTGGCACCAATCCCAGAACACACTATACCCAGACTAGAACTCTGTGCTGCAGTCCTAGCCGTAGAGCTAGCAGAGCTCATCACAACCGAGACAGGCATAGAACTCAAAGAGACTGTATTCTACACAGACAGCAAGGTAGTACTAGGCTACATTTATAACGAAACCAGAAGGTTTTATGTTTTTGTCAGCAACAGGGTGCTCAGAATCAGACAATCCACTCATCCAGGACAGTGGAACTATGTACCCACGGACTGCAACCCTGCAGATCATGCAACTAGAGCTGTTGCCGCAAGTCAGCTTAAAGACACGTCTTGGCTCACAGGACCAACATTCTTGTACAACACAGAGCAAACTAATCCTGAAAACGAGACATTTGAACTAGTAGATGCCAACTCAGATGGTGAAATTCGTCCACAAGTGTCTACATGTCATACAACGACTACTGACAACCAACTTAAACCCAGCAGATTTAACAGATTCTCAACCTGGAAATCACTCATCCGAGCTGTCACTTGCTTAACCCACATAGCTCACTCCTTTAAACATACTTCATCTACAAATGTAAGTACCTGCAAAGGATGGCATCACTGCCAGAAGGTCTACACAGTGGCAGAACTTCAGAAAGCAAAATATGTCATCATCCGCACTGTACAACAAGAGACCTTTTCCAAAGAGATTGACTGTATCAGAGAAAACAAGCCTGTTCCCAAAGATAGCACTCTAAGGAAGCTTGACCCATTCCTTGACCAGACTGGCCTATTGAGGGTAGGTGGCCGTCTCAAAAGCATGAAATTAGAGTTTGAAGAGAAACATCCTCTAATCATCCCTGGTCACCACCACATTGCAAGTTTGCTTGTGTGCCACTACCACGATCAAGTCAAACATCAGGGTCGTCTCTTTACAGAGGGAGCCGTGCGAACAGCTGGATTGTGGATAATTGGAGCAAAAAGATGCGTTAACAGTATCATTTTCAATTGCATTCTTTGTCGTAAACTCCGCGGGAAGCTGCAAACACAAAAGATGGCCAATCTTCCAGCTGACAGACTCAATTTAGACCCACCTTTCATCAATGTTGGATTAGATGTGTTCGGTCCCTTGGTCCGTCTCCACACGTCACACGAGAGGAAGTCATGCCAACAGTAAACATTGGGCAGTCATATTCACTTGTATGACCATCCGAGCTGTCCATATAGAAGTCATTGAGTCAATGGACACTTCAAGTTTCATAAACGCTCTGAGACACTTCATTGCAATTCGAGGTCCCGTGAAGCACATTCGTTCTGACAGAGGTACTAACTTTGTTGGAGCAACCAAGGAGCTACAAATTCCTTCAAACTTCAATGTTAAAGATGTTGAAAGATACCTAACTGATCAGGACTGCATCTGGACATTCAACCCACCTCACTCTTCTTATATGGGAGGAGCTTGGGAAAGAATGATCGGCATAGCCCGAAGGATCCTCAATTCCATATTCTTACAAGTGGGAACTGCAAGGCTCACCAATGAGTCTCTAATTACATTCATGGCTGAAGTTTCAGCTATTATAAATGCCAGACCTCTTACTTCTGTCTCAAATGACCCAGAAGATCCTTTCTTGCTTACACCGGCCACTCTGCTTACTCAAAAGACTGAGACAATTAGTGTTCCTTCTGGAGAGTTTACTACCAAAGACTTGTACAAGCGCCAGTGGAGACAAGTACAGTGTCTCGCAAACACCTTCTGGGACAGATGGAGAAAGCAGTATTTCTCTACTTTACATCCACGAAACAAGTGGCAAACTATCAAACCCAATCTCAGACTTGGTGATGTTGTTCTCATGAAAGACTGTCAATCGCAGAGAAACGAATGGCCCTTAGGTCTGGTCACCAAAACATTCCCAAGTGAAGATGGGAGAGTCCGCAAAGTTGAGGTCAAAACCTCCAAACAAGGAGAAACAAAATTGTTCTTCAGACCAGTAACAGAACTAACTTTATTGTTGTCTCCTGAGGAATAATGGTGCCATCCATGGATGCCAGACGGGGAGTGTCATGTCTCCAGCATACGCCTTTACCATATTTGGGATTTCCCTATTTATTTGCTCGGAGCTCCCTCCTCTGGACTCTTGTTGTAAGTGCACAAGGTCACTTCCTATTTCCATTTTACACCTCCATAATGCTTATGACAGTATTCTGGACTGATTAGGCTACCGTACTGCCACCACGTGACCTAGAGGAATGCCTTGTGGGAGCCAGGACTCCATTTTACAGACCATGCTGCTGGAAGAAGCACAAAGTACTGCATCTCCCTTATGATAGAATCGCTGGTAAGGAAATAGTTGCACCAAAACACCTCCACAGCTGCCAGCACCCCCCCAGAGACATTGCTGCATAGACATTTCATGCCAGCTAACATTTTTATGTTGCATGTATATGCCTATATGTTCATTTGCATGTTTGATAATCCATTGCAAAGCTTACTCATTTTTTTTTTGTTATTGTATTACAGTTTCACCTCTATTCCACTTGCTTATTCAGTAAAATCTACAGACTCCAAGCTTAGTCTCTTTATTGGATTGTGGGAAGGTTTAGCTGCATGTCAAACTACACGCTGCCCCAGGGTAATACGTAGCGAGGACAGAACAGAAAGTGAACAGTCATGTTGCAAGTAGTAAGGACTATAAAAGGCATTCTCACCACTATGGTCCTCTCGAGGATGATTCTGGACCAATTGGTTCTGAATGTTCCCCCATAATGCCATAGAGGTCATAGAGGCAGAGGTTTTCTCATTTGTTGAATGCAAAGTGGTGGCAGGTACAGAAGAGTATTTTGACCAGTACAAAGCTCCTTCATAATTTTAATATAAAACCCACCAGAAAAATCTAGTTAGGGCCCCCATCAGTCCCCAGGCCTTTATGATAATATGTTTGGCACATGAATAGTCCAATCTGACCTGCTTCACCAAAAATTCGCAAAATGGCAAAAATTCACCGAAATGCATTGAATTGCAAAAATTTTTTGATGCGAGACAAATTGTGCAACACATTTTTTATGCAGAACAATTATTTTCACCCATTAGAGTCTGTGGGCATAATTTTCACAGTGAAACTCAGCAAAGAATTTCCCTAATCACTACACATAAATATTAAAGTATTTCTGACCCTTTTAGCAACCTCTGGGTTTATTGCCTCTATTGTTAAATCCCTGAGGGTAACATTACATAATAATATGGTAATAGGAAGAAAACAATTAAACATGTGATCATTGACTTAATAGTGAGATATAGTTAAAGAAAAAAACACCATGATGCCCTTTAGAGTTCCATCTTGTCCAGTGCCTGTAGCTTGTTGGCATAATTTGGGCAGCAATTCTATCTTTTAGGCCCATGGTCATTTTTTTTCTTCCACCAAAAAAAATTCCAAGAATTGTCTCAGCAAAAAGCTCAGTTAAATTATGAAATATGTATGTTTCAAGGCTGCCCTCCTACCTTCTTTCTGTACCCCTGAGTCACACATCCTTCCATTGCACAACATTATAAAAGTTACAAAGAAGTGCTTTACCTGGAAAGACACCATTTGTTCAATATACTTTGCCTATATGTTTTATAACAAGCTCAATGTATTGACAGGGAAGCCACTCTTAGCTCTTAGCTCACTCTTATATAACAAGATATATAATAAGATATATAACAAGAGGTGCAAATGCCTATTATCGTCAAATGCAATTGTCTACATCACACATGATGTTAACTTCATGTAATTTTTTTATAGATTCCATAATAATTTTTTTTTCACAAATGTTTTTATTTGTTTTTCAATATGCATATAAGAGAGAAAAAAAGAAAAAGAAAAAAGGAACAGAAAGGAAGATAAAATTAAGGTAAACATTCAAGTACAGAGTCGAATGTAATAAAGCAAGATAGACAATAATAATCCAAAATCTAGTCAAGTGATCAGGAAAGGGGGAAATGGATAGGTATACCCCTAATTGTAGATATTGAAAGTTACTCACAATGTTAGTACCTGTAGACGATAAGACAGAGCATTAAGGTTTATGATCAAGATAAGGTGGTAGTAAATAGTTAAGATGATGACTCCTGGGGGGTCCCATAACAGCTGATTGCTGCTGATCTGAGCAGTTGGTTCGCCTCACAGACAAGATCGGTCCCCAGCAGCAGCTCCCGTTCATACCATGTGGTAGTTTGAAAAGTTTGGTAGTAGTTTTGTAGATGGAGTGAGAGTGTTAATGTAAGTCAACCAAGTGTCAAAAAAACGTTCTGTGTTTTTCTCCTTATTCGTTAGGGTTTCAATCCAGTCTAAATGGAATATGTGATGCAGTTTCAGGCGCACCAAAGATAGAGGCGGAGGAAGTCGGGATAGCCAGGTATGTAAGATGGCCTTCCTGGCTGCCGCCGCCAGCCTCTCCGCTAAGGCTTTCTCCGGCTTAGAAATGTGTGTGGTAGATTGCAATTTGCTAAATATAGCCCATGTGGGGTTAACAGTAATCATTTTCCCAATAACTGGCGATTTCCTTCCAGAACTGTTGTATAAGAGGGCATGACCATAGACAATGTATCATATCGGCTCTGGGCGCTTCGCACTTCAGGCAGCTATAAGAATGTGTTGTGCCTATATGAAATCTTTTAAGAGGTGTGAGGTAAGCATGGTGTAGCAATTGCAGGGACATTTCCTGGTATATACTAGCAGGCAAAATTTTCATCATTCGCGTGTGATGTTGAAGAATATCCACGTTTTCAGCCTGTGGGATGATAAGTGTCCATTTCGTAAAGGCCATAGTGGTATTATCCGGATCGACAGTCGTTCTAATTTGTCTGTAAATATGTGCAGTGGATCTGATAGTATCATGTTTTGGCCATAGTGAGTCAAGTGGGTTGTTCTTATCTTTGTCCGATAGTGCGGCCCATCGCCGTGTGACGAAATGTAAGAGCTGGAGTAAGGCGAATTGGTGCATCTGCAGGAAAGGGTACTTTTGAAGCAGGGCCGAAACGGGTAGGACAGTTTTTTTAAGTAGTCGTTTGATGTGAGTCTGCGTTATTCTATCGTAAGCACGTCTTTAATATTCTGTAAGCCTGCGGTGTGCCAAGCTCTGAAAACCACGCTATTGAAGCCCGGAGAAAACGTTTTATTGTTAAGCCAGGTGAGATTTATCGAGTTAAAAGGAGATAACTTTGCTTTTTTCCGAATGGAGTGCCAGGTTTTATATGTGTGAATGAAGAGAGGATTTTCCTGCATGTGTTTGGGGATGTCCGGGAGTGGAGTGTGCAATAGCGAGTTAAGTGATAACCCGTCAGACTGTGCAGAATCTAAAGATATGGTGGTATATATATTCCGGTGGTGGAGCCAGTCACCGACATATCTAAGAAGGGCAGCATCATTATATTCCATTATGTTAGGGAGGTTGAGTCCACCGTCATGTTTCTGGTGTTGGAGTGTGGCAAATTTTATTCGCGGACGCTTCTTATTCCATATAAAAGTCCTGAAAATGTGCTGAAGTCTTTTGCTGTCAGTCGCGGAGATACAATAGGGTAGCATCTGTAACTTGTAAAGTAATTTAGGGAACAATGTCATATTTATTAGATGAATCCATCCTGAAAAAGTTAGGTTCGTGTGTAACCACTTCCGAGTATCTTGTTCGATTTGGTCAATAGTGCGTCTAATGTTAGATTTGTATAGGTCTTTCTGGTTTTGCGTGAGATGGATGCCCAGAAATTTTATATGGTTCTTGGCTTTTTTAAATGGGAATGGATTGGTCCAATCTGACGGAGTGGTATGTTGTAGGCGTAGGGCCTCAGATTTCCCCAGGTTCATTTTGAATCCAGCTATAGTGCCAAATGTATCAATCTTTTGTAAGATTACTGGTAATTCAGTACGAGGTTTATGTAAAAAAAGGAGAATATCATCCGCATATGCTATCAGTTTTATCTGTTGTGTGCCTACTTGAATGCCTTAAAAGGTGACATTATTAAGTAGGTGTCTCAGTAAGGAGTCCAGAGCTAAGTTAAAGAGCAGTGGCGAAAGGGGGCAGCCCTGTCTAGTGCCTCTCCGTATCAGAAATCTATGCGAATTCAGGCCATTCGCCGTAACATGAGTATAGGATTGGGAATATAAAGTTCTAAATAGGTTGAGCATGTGTATGCCAAAATGTTGGAATTTAAGTAGTCGTTTGATGTGAGTGTGCGTTATTCTATCGAAAGCTTTATCAGCATCTAGATTGATTAATATGCCATGATTTCTCTTTTCCAGGTTGCATTGATACATAGTAGCTATTGCTGTCCGGAGAGCTTGGACTGGGTATCGCCCTTTAAGGAATCCTACTTAATGAGTGGTAAGTATGTGTGGGAGAATGAGCTGTAACCTGTCTGCCATAATTTTAGTCAAAATTTTTAAGTCCTGGTTTAATAGAGAAATGGGTCTATAGGAGGATGGGAGAGTGGGGTCTTTGCCTTCTTTTGGGATTAATATGATCCGCGCCTCATTTGCCTCATTCCATAGGGGATGGCCTTGTAAAACATCATTAAAGAGCGTGGTGATTAAAGGGGCAATCTCAGGGAGGAGGATTTTGTAATTTTCCGCACTCAAACCATCAGGGCCGGGAGACTTTCCATTTTTAAGATGTTTTATTGTTGACATAATTTCTCGTTCAGTTACAGGAGCGTCTAGGATCTCCCTATCTTGTACCGAAAGCTTAGAGAGTTGAGCATCACGCAGGAAAGAAAGACCTTCCTCCGGATGATCCTGGTTTTCTTCGTAGAATTGTTTAATGTAAGATTCAAGTTCCGCTACAATGGTTTCAGTATCTCGAGCCCAACCCTCCCCTGCCTTTAGTTTCTTAATGTAATGGGACTTGGTGTTAAGCTTGGTCAATTTAGCTAAAAGCCTGCCCGGTTTGTTTCCCTATCTATAAAACCTGTTATTTGTATGAGAAATTTTGTATTGTGCACTGTCATGCAATAAAGTGTTAAATAAAGCCTTTGTGTCTGTGTATTTTTTCTTGTCTTCCTCAGAGTTTGTATGTTTGAAGGCTTTATAATGTGTTGTAAGTTCTCTTTGCAAAGATGTATACCTGTCATTGAAGCGCCTTTTCTGTTTTATTAAGTATGCCATGATATGGCCTCTCAGAACCGGTTTGGAAGCTGCCCATAGTAGGTTATGATCATCCCAGTGCGGCAAATTATCATCCAGGTAATTCGCCCAATGCTGCTTAAGGTTTGGAAATCAGTATTTTCAGTCAGATAGGAAGGAAACCGCCAGTTATGTGATGTTGTTTTGGAAACAACCTGTTTCAAAGTCAAAGTGACTGGGGCGTGGTCAGTAATAGCTAGATTGCCTATTGTGGCATCTAAGATGTTAGAAAGTTGGGAGTCAGCCAAAAAGAAATAATCAAGTCTGGAATGTGTCCGATGTGCCCCAGAATAAAACGTAAAGTCCTTGGTGTCGGGATAGGTGAATCTATATGTATCATGCAATTGTAAAAACTCACAGAAAGTATGCAATGGTGTGATCCTTCTGCTCGGGTAGCTGGAGGTGGTTTCCGATCTGTCCATGAAGCGATCCCACACTGTATTCATATCTCCACCTATTATCAGATTAGTGGGTCCCCAGGAATCAATCCTTTGCATTAATTCTGAAAAGAAAAAATTGTTTTCGTCATTTGGAGCATACACATTAACGACAGTATATTTCGTGTCTGGCGTTTCAATATCCACAATCAAATAGCGACCATTTTTATTTTTGTATGTTTTAGTCACGGAGCCATGTAGTGATTTATTCAGTAAAATAACCACACCCCTGGATTTAGTCGTATAGGAAGCTGCTATTTGCTCCTGTATCCAAGAGTCTCTCAAAATCATCTGGTCAGTAATTTTCCAATGTGATTCTTGCAAAAGGGTAATATGGGCTTTTTCCTGTTTTAGAAAGTCTAAGACCCTCCGTCTTTTTATCGGGATGTTTAAGCCGTCTACATTCCACGAGAGTAACTTAAGGTGTCTGGGCTGAGTATTCAGAGGTAGATGTGGAGTAGGTTCACCCATTGTAGGAGTATTAACCAATACCCCATTTAGGGGTAAGGCGGGTGATCCTGTGTAATTTGGGGGTAGGCAACCTGTCCCAGCGAGCAGATGCCATCCCGGGGTAACCTTTAATGTAAGTATGGAAGGGGTGCGTGTGAAAATCTATCCTAATCACTTGACAAAGTAAGAACAAAATAACTATATACAGTGAAGAGAAAGGGTATTCTAATTTGGTCGTAATAATCGGTAAGTGCCGAATACAACCTCACTGGTAAGTATAAACATAATAAAGTTGTCAATATAAACGGAAGAGTTCAATCGAGAGAACTAACATCTTTGCAATCAACAAGTCATATGGTAAAAGAGAAAAGAAAATGGCGTGGAGACATGCAGGAGAACAAGGAAAAGTAACATCATTTGAATGGTATACACAAAAAAAAAAAAAAAAAAGGAAAACCAGGTAAGAACATTCTCAGATAACAAAGATTAAGTGGTAGGAGGGTCAACAGAGTCTCAGAATCCGGACAAACCATGGAAGAGTGGAGAGATATGATCAATGATCCCAGGGTTTAACCAGGCATAGTAGCAGTTCACAGACCCGAGGTCATATCCAAATAGCCACTCAGCGGCAAAACGTGAACCTGAGCAAAACTCTCCTAAAAGTTAGTGCAAGTGAAGAAATGTCCACGAGGTGGGGGCATCAGTCCTTCTATTTTTGGAGACTGTTTCGAGGACATCAAAAGAGGTCAAATGCAACAATCACCCAGCGGCAAAGTGCTGATCCAGCCCCCGGAGGAGAGTGCCAGGAAAGTGAGTGCAAGTGAAACAATCGGCAGAAAACGAAAGTGTTAGCTCCACGAAGAGGAGAGGAGGGCTGACTATCGCCTCAATTTTGTGATTTAGAATCGACGTATCTGGATGCTAATTTGGAGTCTTCAAAGATATGAATCCTACCGGTATCTCTCTCAACTATTTTCAATTTCGCCGGGAACAATAAGGAAAATTTGAATCCTGAGTCGTAGAGCTTTTTACAAACAGGTGCAAACTCTCTGCGTTTAGCCGTTACGGAAGCAGAATAATCCTGGAAGAGTAAGATAGTATGTCCGTCATAGTTGAGATTGCGTTTCGTTCTATAGGCTTCCAATAATCTGGTTTTATCCGTGAAATTCAAAAGTTTGAAAATGACTTGTCGTGGACGTTGTGCTTCCTTTGCAGGCGGTGGGCCAAAAAGAGAAAGTCAAGTATGAGGGTGTACACCCTGTCAAACAGCACAAAGAAGCGTTATTAATGCCCACATATGAGAGAAGTGTGAAACTACACAGCTTCTATAGGGCAAAATGAGTGGTGAAGCAGCTAGATTGGCTGTATTTCAAGAAATGTCCTGTTAGCGCCCTCTTGTGGTTATGGTGAAAGTCTCTGCTGTCACTATTGCGCAGTGAAAATAAATTTGTAGCTGCGTCACTGTTCAGTTGCGCAATAAGTGGTGGTCGTGACAGAAAAGGGTCCAATATAGGGCTAAAGAATGGTGGTGATGGTAATAGCCAGCAAGACCGTTTCCAACACTTCTGGGTGGATCAAATAAACAGAGGCCACAATAATTAGCACCCGTAATAGACTGCTGCAGAATGAAGTAAAATGATTGCAACTGATTTGCAGCAGAGCATGGAAATTATGAGCACGTGTTTGCAAAAGTAGGTTATAAAGAGGCACTGTGTGCAGTAGTTATTGCCAGCCAGAGGCCTCGTGACAATTTGGGCCTAGTAACTGAGTCCCGCCGCCACACAGATGTCAGCAGATATAATCTGTGTCTGGTGTCCGAATGAGGCCCCCCCAGGAGCGGTATATTTAGCTGTAGGTAAGGTGTATTCCTCTGGGGTCGGGTTTCTATCCGTGCTGTAGAAAAGCGTGAGCGGGAGGGAGCTGGAGTTATGCAATCCGCGCCCAGCAACTGTGTGCGCAATGTGCTGGCCTCCGGGGTCGCAAAAGAGGGGAGAGTCGGGAGATCACAGGTCCCAGTTTGCCCCTAGGTATTCCGCTGCGATGTCATCACCTGCGCCTTGTTGTGTTGGTGAATGCTGTATCGCTATAAACGCGAATACAGGCAGGTTATGGCGGAGCTCTGCTAAGATGCGGCCATTAGCTGTGGCACGCCCCCCGGAAGTCCTCCATAATAATTTTTTACATGATGACAGCTCTTTCCTATTGCTCTCTTTCTCTTGGGGCCCCAGTCCTAATAACAAGTTGGCCTCTGGCAGTCGATGTGAAACCCATTACAATTAACACCATAAGGACACTTTCCAGTCTGAGAGACTTGCCATGATTTTGGCTTTTATATAGTAAAAATATTTAACTAATTTCAACTTCAGACTTCAAAAGCACAAAACTTTATTTAAACCAAGACGATTACATTTTCCAGACAGCTTGAGCGAGGAATATTGGAAAGATCCCTCAGTATTGGTGCCAGTTTGGACTCATAGCAAAGGCTGCAGACGTAATCTTAAAATGAAATAAAGTTTCACCTACTGGAATCTGGAAATGAGTAATTTCTTCAGTGCAGTCTGCATTCTAGACCCCAACCGGGACATTTTTGTCAGCAGCAGCAGAATTATACATTATAACCTGTTCCGAGAGGTTCAGGGGAATTTGATTTGGTCCTCGATTGGCTACTTTGCATGGTCCATCTATTCTTCTCCTTTATACTGAGAGTTAATTGCAGCCCAGAATTAGCAGACAGAGAGTTGGATCCAGTTCAAGTTTTTAGGGTGCACAATATGGATTTGAAAAGCTGCATGTTGGAACATCCCTCCCTTGGCTTGTGGAGCTCAGGATTCTTCCATTGCCTTTATTTACATATCTTGCTGACTCAGACAATTAGAATGGGCTTTTCCAAGGCAAACCTCACGGACAATGCCCTGTCTAACTTCCCCAGATCCCTAGAATTCTTGGCTGGGCTCTCTTCTCCCTTTCCAAAGCTTTGCTGGTGTGAACTTCCCAGCTAATCTTTTAGCATAAAAGGAAATATTTTATTTTTTTGCAGAAATAGAGATTTAGCTCTCTCTCAGGCAGCTTCTATATGTCATTAAAGGAGAATTCAACCATGTGGGAAAAACCCAGTACCCCCCACCCCAGGTAGACCTCCATCCCTCCTCCCCCCAGGCTAACTACCCCCCCCCCCCCCGGGGAAGTGCCCCATACTTTATACTTACCCCTCAGAACATTTTCTGCCAGCGGAGTTCCACTCATCCATCTTCTGGGTCCTCGGTAAGCTGACTGGGAGATCGGCAATTTCTGTTTGCAATTTCGCAAGTCAGCAAACTGCTCCAACTGCGCATGCGCCAAAATACCTATCTCCCAGGCAACTTACCGAGGAATCCGGAAGATGGATGCGTGGAACTCCGCTGGCAGAATCTGTGCTGAGGGGTAAGTATAAAGTATGGGGCATTTCCCCGGGGGGGCAGTTAGCCTGGGGGGAGGAGGTCAGTCTACCTGGGGCGGGGGGTACTTGGTTTTTACAAATGGGTTGAATTCTCCTTTAAAGGGGTTGTTCTCCTTTACGTTAACTTTAATCATATTACAAAATAGCTAATTCTAAGTAAATTTTATAGTTTTATAGTTTTTTTCATTATTTGCCCTAGCTACCAGATTGCTGAAATTTAAATGAAAGCCAATTACAAATGGTCTCAGAATATCATTCTCTACATCATACCAAAAAAATAATTTAAAGGTGAACAGCCCCTTCAATTTTTCAGTTCCTCTAGTAGCAAAATGCATTCCCCCCTACAGCTGTTTTGACTCCTGGGTGTGCCCCCTTGTGGTGACCCTGCCTAAATGCCCCTGGATACAGAGCCACTTTTCTGTGGAATGAGGGAAAGTAAGACTTTCCCACACTTTGTACACTGTTGATCTGCTTATGCAAGGCCTGACATAAAAGTCTGCAGGAAGCCCAGCAATAATATACACTCTCACATAGCTATGATTGTGGAGAAATTGCCAGGAATGTTAGTGAGTTTGTTATTAAATGGTGTGACTTGGGATAATTGCAAATCCAGCACGGGTTGGAAGCCTCCTTAGACGTGCAGGTGCTACCTATTAGGATTTTAATTATTGCCCTGTGCATGAAATGTTGCCACTAGGCTTTTCCAGGTACAATTCCACAATTGGCTTCTTTGGGAAGAGCATGAATGAGACCATAGGGGGGGGCAGATTATTTATTCTAAAAAAATTAAGTAAATGCCCTAGTCTTGCGATTGTTATTGTCTTACATAGAAGCAACAATGTGAGCTGTGGTAACTAACTCTGCAGAAGGAGATATTGAGTTTGTTTCTTTCCCTGACTTTTTGCAAGATGAGGCATTTTGCATGGGTCAGCTATTTTTTTTTTTAAATCAGTGTGTTTGTTTTGCTTTTGTGCCAGATAATTCCCACAAATGTTCTTACTCGCAGGAGTCCTAATTTACTAATTACTATCTGCAGCTGGGGGGGTTAATCTCTTTTGTATTTGGGCTTGCGATTTTATGAGCAAGTCTCGGTTCTTGATCTCATAGTCAGCGGGGACTCAGGTGCAACCAGGTGTGTGGTCTTTGGGCAAATTCCTCCTTTTGTATGTTGTGGCTTATCAGAGCCACAACATAATGAAGGAAATCACAGAGGACAACGTTAAGCAAATCTGACAAAGCATTAAAAAGAAATGGCACCCTGTTTATGTAACGCTCATTTATTTTGAAGTACCTAACGAATTTTACCCAAAGAACATTCTTTCTCTCTGCATTTCTATTCCAATGTGTTTTACCAATGGTATGACCTGCGAACTGCAATTTCTAAATTCAATTGACTTTCCATATGTTCTTGTTCACCCACATATACTGACTGACATCATCTCTCTCTATATAATTTTTAGTATGTTATAGAATGGCCATTTCCATGCAACTTTTCAATTGGTCTTTATTATTTATTTTCTATAGTTTTTGAATTGTTTGCTTTTGTCCTCTGACTCTTCCCAGCTTTTAAATGGGGGTCACTGACCCCATCTAAAACAAATGCTCTGTAAGGCTTCAAGTATATTGTTATTGCTTTATGTTTATTACTCGTCTTTTTGTTTAGGCCTCTCCTATTCATTTTCCAGTCTCTTATTCAAATCAATGTATAGTTGCTAGGGTAATTCGAACCCTAGCAGCCAGATGGGTGAAATTGCAAACTGGACAGCTGCTGAATAAAAACTAAATAATTCAAAACCCACAAATAATAAATAATGAAAACCAATTGCAAATTGTCTCAAGATATCACTCTTTACATCATACTAAAAGTTATTTTAAAGGCGAACAACCCCTTTAATAAGTGAGGGAAAATGCAAACAGCTTACTACAAATCTAGTAACCGATAAGGACAGGAAGTTACTTGCACTTTACGAAACAAAACATCCTGAAAATTGGGCAAATTTACACATACAGTAGCTAGTAATTCTTTGTAACAATAGACAATGTATTCCTTGTTAATCCACTAGTTTAAATTGTTTCAATTTTTTAAGGCTCGTCGACAGTTGCTGGAGTAGCCACCTCCATGTAGTATCATAACCAGAAAAAGTAGGAACTGGAGAGCCTTCCAATGTAGTTAGTATTTCTTTATTGAAGCACCACATGTTTCGGACCACAAAGGTCCTTTCTCTGGTGCATGTAACATGCACCCGAGGAAGGACCTTTGCGGTCCAAAACATTTAGTGCTTCAATAAAGAAATACTAACTACATTGGAAGGCTCTTTGTAACCAATCATATCAATCATATTCTTGCTTTCATCATTCTTCCAGAAACTGAACTGCTGAACATAGATAGTCACTAATTGGTTACTCTTGGGTCCTGTCTAAAAAGTGGAGCAAAATATTAACAGAAGGTGAGGGAGAGAGAAAGAGAGAGAGAAAGACCCCCTCTTCCAGTACTGATACACAAAAGCAATGCTTGAGTCCTATCCCTGTATGCATAAGAAGGAGCACCCCAAAATACATAGGAGTTGGTACATCTAGGATGAGCGAGATTAAGATATATTTTTACCCTTGGCTGCCTGATGCCAACAAATGCCCCCCTCCCTTCACTGCTTGGCATGACTGTTGTACTACAACAACCTAGTCCCAGCCCTGCAAACAAGAGTGAGATGGAGCAGCCAAAGCAATTAGATTTGGTGTTTTTTTCTATGCTTCATCATCCGATTCCAAGTGGATGTAAACCTTTAATCAACGGGTGATTATTCATCTTTCTGCAAGTTTTATAAGACTATTTACCTGATTTTGATAGTATATCTGGAAACTGAACTTTAAAGCAAGGCAGTACCATGAAATGCACTTCATAATGTAGTGCCCACCTTCCCAAAAAAAATACTCAATAGAGCATGGCTCAGTATGAAAAGCTCTGCCTAATAATGATCTGAGATCCTCACTCTGCACCTGTGCATACAAAAGGTGACAGTGTTTTTAGATTTTACTTATTGGATCATTAAAAATGTAAGGAACAGAAACCAGCAGAAGCATCTGAAGACAGTAGTTAGCATTTTTAAGCATTAACTTTTTGCCACAACCCACAAATCATTAATACATAAGAAATAAAGAGCGCAGATATTCTGAAAATCTGTCATTTTTCTTATGAGCCTTTATTTATACGGTTCTACAGCACTTTAAAGCAAGCTTACAATCTGAAGTCCCTATCACATTCACACACACTGGAGCCAATTTACCTGCCTATATGTTTTGGGAGTGTGGGAGAAAATTGGAGTACCCAGAAGAAGCCTGCCCAACTCTACCAAATGATTTGTTGTCTTTGATATTTTGGATTTTGGAATCCATAATAACAATAGGGGTCATTCACAACCAAGTGCAGTAAGCAAAGTGCAATTTTGAGTACAATAGCCATGAGTTAAATTATTGCAGAATTCCAGCATCATTGTGGGCATTGCACCTTATGCAATTGGGGTTGATTGCATAAGGTTGGGGTCAAAATTAACACAATTGCACTCACACTTCACCATAAAAAAAAACATTTGCCAGGTCCAGTTGGGGTCATTTTATGTGTTCAGCATGACAGTGGTGCATGTGTGCAGTTGATTCTTTAGATGCAAGTGTGCTGCGCCTATTGATGCAGGGCACTAAACTTGGAGCTGTCGCCTTCTTCCACTGTTTTAACAGACTCAACTGCAAAGAATTCTGAACAGGAGGCAGGAAGGACCAATAGCTGCAGGCCATAGCTTTAATGAATGTTGACTGCAGGGTAATTTGCACAAATGTAACTGCTCTTGCGGTCTTAAATTACCTCTATTAAAGTTTTGTTTTCCCTTGCAGATCAGTTAATGCTATATTTTATGATTAACGTTCCCCTATGTTCTGTACTTTCACTTACTTTAAGGGTAACAAGACACAGTTGCATCTTTTTCCCAGCTCACCTTAATGGTCATACTGGTTTTGTTTTGCTCACATACTTCCTACAATAGTTTAATGTGAGAACTCCAACTGAGGCATATCCAGTATTACATGAACCAGGGACAAACTGCTTTGGACAAAAATATTGTGTTTAGAAAATCACACAAACAATAGGATTTTTTTTAAAGAGATTTTCTAGGAACATTTGCATTTGGCCTTCCTTTATGTTTGCTTAAAATTCTAAGATGTTTAGCAATAGGATCCTTATTACCAGATACAAGTTTCAATCCCTGGAATAAGGAATATAAGACATACAAATAATAAGAAAGCGCTAAGTACATTTTCAAAATAGTAAATACTCATTTTAAGGTGCACAACCCCATTACCATTGGTATGTCTGAATCAGCTAAATGAACGATATGAGTGAACCTTGAACCTGGTACTTTTTTCTTGCTTTGGTAGTGATATTAATGTGCTGTAGGTACAAAGTGTTTTTACAAGGCGTATGTCTGGTACCAGTGAGAATGCCAAGCCTGGATCCAAATGCAGGGCTTCTGTGTTTTTAATGTATGGCACTTTATTCCAGTTATTTTTGGATCAATTCTTCAGAACAGCAATTTAACACCTTTTTCTCAGACAGAATACCAAGTGTTACAGTATGATAGGCCTGAAGAGTGAGTTCTTTTGGTAAAGCAGTGAAAACATGGATTTCTGGAGAGTCTCACTTCATGAAAGCTGTGCTTGGAAGTAGCACAAGTCAGCCTTAAACTTTTTGGAAGAGAATGGTTTGTGGGGCAGGCCATCCATGGAAAGTGACGTTTGAGTGCTTTAGAAAATCTGCCAGTCCAAGAGTGAAATCTGGAAAGCAGGACAAGCCACAGAAATGGCTCAAGTGTTAGATTTTGCAAGTGCTGTGCTTGGGGAAAGCAGTGTGGTCACAGCATTATGGGTACGGATGAAAAAAAACAGATGGAGGCAAGTAGACTGAGAAAAATAGAAAAATGGCACCTCTATTCCTTACAAGGAACATAAAGGGGTAGTTCACCTGAACCTGACTTCAGTGTCTGCAAAAATGTGTAGTAGCCTAGAAATTCAAGCAACTGTATCACCACAAATTAAAGAAAAATGGGGCTCTTCCAAGAGCAACACAGCTCTTGTTTTTGAACATGTAACAATTGCCTATAAATGCTTCTATAAAGTAACCCCTTCTTTCTAAGAAACCATAAATATTAAGGGATGAAGTCTAACAGATTTGTTATTAATTACAGGTATGGGATCCGTTATCCAGAATTACGGAAAGGGCATCTCCCATAAACTCCATTTTATCCACATAATCCAAATTTTAAAAATGATTTCCTTTTTTTCTGTAATAATAAAACAATACCTTGTACTTGATCCAAACTAAGATATAATTAATGCTTATTGTAAGCAAAACCAGCCTATTGAGTTTATTCAATACTTACATGATTTTCTAGTAGACATAAGGCATGGAGATCCAAATTATGGAAAGATCTCCAGGATCACCATTCTGGATAAAAGGTTCCATACCTGTATTATTTTTAATGTATTATGTTTTAACTGTAAACCTGCCTCCAAAACTAAACATAAAATTTAAGGTGGCATCTCACCAGTGACCATAAAGGGAAAGCATAATCTCTATACAACTATTCTGTACAATACTGTACAATCTCTTCTTCTCCACTTTTTTGTGTATGGGCTTGCTTGAAACTATACTCCCTAGATCCCATTGTTCTGTCAACTCTGACAGTAAATTACAATTCAGTCTAATTTTAGCTGCAGGGTTTATAGATTTGTAATAGAAGAACATTATTTTCTGTGAAATTCAGACAGACCTTTGGCACTTTTGTAAACTTTTCTGATTAGGGGCTTCTATCAGCATCATGATTCTCCACCCTGGGCCTAGTCAAATTACAGATATGGGATCTGTTATCCAGAAATCCCTTATCCAGAAATCTCTCCATTTAAATCTAAGATATAATGAATCCTTACTGGAGGCAAAGCAATGCTTTTGGTCAATTAATGTTTAATGTTTCCAGAGTTAAGGTATGGATATCCAAATTACAGAAAGGTCCCTTATCCAGAAAACCATAGGTCCCGAGCAATCTGGATGTCCCATGCCTGTACATGGTAAACCAATAGTCCTGTTCCTCCCAGTACCAGTGAAAAACCAATAAATGTTGGTTAAAACACATATAAGCTCCAACACTTTGCTAAGCTTTAATAATATGTCATATATTATGTAAGAAATATTAGTCATTGTTAGTATATACTGTACATAAACAATGCCCAATCAGCGGGCCTCCAGTTTTTATAAACCACATTGTAGGAGTTCTTTGGCCAGGACTGGCCAACTAATGTGTAAAGCTTTTTATTCTTCACTATCTTTCAACAGGTTTTGAACTCCAAAATGCACAATTACTATTTTTTTCATTTTTGTTATTGTTTCTGGACCCTTTATCATGTTCTAGTGGCCTACTTTGTTTCTCCCTGTCAAATAGAAACCTTGGTTACACTGGAGTAACTAGACTGTTAATTTTAGGGCCCCCAACACACCCAGGGGTTGTCCTTTTTATAAATATATGTCAAAATTCATGGGGCCCCCTATACCATCTGGGCCCCCCTGCAGTCGCAGGGTCTGCTTCTTCTGTAGTTATGGCACTGCTTGGTTATGTAGAAAATCCCCTACAACCATAGCAATGATGGAGCATAAAACACATAAAAGTACACATGCTTAATAAGACACAAAATATTACCAATATATAAGGTTAAAATAAACCCTTCCCATAAAAACCCATGCCTATATATATACTTTATGCCTTGTGAGAAGTTATACGACTGAGTACAAAGACGCCCCCTACAGCACAAGCCATCAGGTTCAAGTAGTACTGTCGGTATCATTTCACAGCAGAATGCCTTAGAAATTAAAGCAGACAGGCTTAAATATGGGTACATTATTAAACATGTACTTGTTCAGCAACAGACATGACACATGACTATTTAAGAGTGTGTTAAGAACTAAACTGGATTACATAAAAAGGGAAATTAATTGATAATAGTAATAGAATGAAATGGAAGCCTGATGCTGTGGCGCATTTTACACCCACATCAATTACTGTTAAATGCATACAGCATGCCGCCCAACCTCTTCAGGGCCGGATTTACACAGTGGGCACCCCTAGGCCCACTGCCGTTTGCTCGTGTCCTCTCCCCTTTATTCTTGCAAATTTGCATCATCTGCACCGTAGCAATGGGGATTGGCGCATGGGAAATTTAAAAGATTATTGTATATGCAGCGTATCCCCGGTGTTTTTTAACCGATGTGGGTGTGGTTGGGCAGCATGCAGGCCCCCTAAAATCCTGCCACCCTAAGCCCAGGCCTAGGTGGCCTTTCCACAAATCCAGGCCTGAACCTCTTTCTAAGGAGCACTGGGGATGCCCTGCTCTTTAACTCTCTTGTATACATAATACCAGTACTTCTGCAGGATCCTGCGTGTGCACGCGTTCATTTACTGGGGGGGGGGGGTATGCTCGCAGGCACGAGGACCCTGTGCCGGAGGGGCAGCCAAAATGGAAATCCAAGCCTGCTGATGAAGCACCATTTACCCTGTGACCCATTCAGTTTGGACAGGTCAACTGTGATCTGCTGCTATACATACCCAGGCAGTCAAACAGAATTGGTGAAATCAATCAAACTGCCCAAATCTGAACAAGTATAACCAGCCCTCAACGTCCTTTCGTGGGTCTGTTCTATTGAACTATGGTTAACACTGCCTGTTTCAGTATCATGTATTTTTGAGTTGGGTTTTAGGCCTTAGGTATTGGGACAGTTAATAGTAATTGGGATACAAATCATGGGGGGGGGGGAGCAGAAGGGCCTATTACTGTGTCTGTAATAACAAGTCTGCATATGTTTGCTGCAAATGTTTGACCACAAAGAGGGAGCCTGGATCCAAAGAGTCAGATGAATAACACGTTAAGGTTAACTATGGTATTATGATTTTGAACGCAAAGAGAATGTGTCAACTAGGGTTGCCACCATTCTGGAAACAAATACTACCCTTCCTATATTTATATCTTTGTGCCAAATATTAACATTGGCTTTAGGCATAATTTTTACCTGCCAGGCTGGTA
Source organism: Xenopus laevis (assembly GCF_017654675.1). Classification (NCBI taxonomy): domain Eukaryota; kingdom Metazoa; phylum Chordata; class Amphibia; order Anura; family Pipidae; genus Xenopus; species Xenopus laevis. The sequence goes on from NC_054386.1 coordinate 52,604,375, forward strand.
AAATACTGTCCATTTGGCAACCCTATTGACAACCACTAACCAGCCTTCAATGTGCCTGCCATTGATCACACTTTGTGGGGCCATAACCCAAGTATACCCATGCATTCTACCACTTATGCAGCTGCATCTTAGAATACAAGTACAGGACCTGTTATCCAGAATGCTTGGGGCCTGGGGTTTTCTGGATAAGGGATATTTCCATAATATGGAACTCCATACCCGAATTTTACTAAATAAATTATATAAATATTAAATAAACCCAATTGGATTGTTTTACCTCCTTTTTACCACCTTTACCTGCAATTCAGAGTTTTCTGGATAATGGGTTTCCAAATAATGAATCCCATACCCTGCTTCAACAATGCTGAAGTCAAGGGGTGATTTGTGCCGAGATTTTGCTAGCTGTGTCCAACAGGGCCCTAGTGAGTGTAAAATGTGTACAATCCTTTGTCTTCTGCAATAAATTAGCTTGCAGGGGCATAGTGAGAACAGGGAGATTACAAATGATTTCAGCTGTTACGCCATCCATCTATCTGTACATCAAAAGTGGATTTTGCAGTCCTGCCCTCCCACCCAAACCTCAAAATAAGCATTTTCATTTGTAGACGAAAATAATAAACCTTGCTTACTTGTTCTTTGGCTAAATTGTTAACGCCAGTCCTTGCTCTCCACCACGTGTAAACCAACCATGTTTGAAACACTTTTGCTGCTAAATTAGATGGATTCTGTCTGGTGAAGCATTGTGGTTAACAGGGAATATTTGAAATAATAATACCTTTCTTGGGATGCCAATACTCTCATAGACTCAGCAAGAAGGGGTAGCGGAACAGAAGGCCGATTTATTGCAGGAGGCAAAGTGCAAAAAAACTGCACAACTCACTATGATTTTTTTTCTGTATGTTTTGTCAAAAAAATGTTTTTTCCCAGAATACCACTGGAATCATGTCAGTTCAGACACACGAGGCCAATGTATTGCATACTACAGTATTGCATATTGTGTCAATTCAAGCAAAACATTTTGTGCCTATTATTGTGTGCAGATGCATGTGCAACCAAAATGGGTGTGTTGCAGGCAGTAGAGGACAGGACAGCAATTTATTTGCTCAAAACAGTTGCAGAGAAACAATGCTATAAGGGAGTCATGTCATTTATGCCTGGTCATAAAGTGTAGCAATGATATAAATTGATTAGCACCTCCCTCCCATTAAAGGGGTTGTTCACCTTTAAATTGACTTTTAGTATGATGTAGAGAATGATATTCTGAGACAATCTGCAATATTTTTTTTATTTTTTATTATTTGTGGATTTGGAGTTATCTAACTTTTTATTCTCTCCAGTTTGCAATTTCAACAGTCTTGGTGCTATGGTTCAAATTAACATAACAACCATGCACTGATTTGAATATGAATAGGAAAGGGCCTAAATAAAAAGAGTAATAAAATGTTGCACTAAGAATACCTTTGCAGCTTTACTGAGTATTTGTTTTTAGATGGGGTCAGTGACCCTCATTTAAAGCTGAAAGGAGTCAGAAAAAGAAGGCAAATAATTAAAAACTATGAAAAAGACAAAATGAAGGTTTGCTGAAAAGGTGCTTAGTATTAGCCATTCTGTAACATACTAAAAGTTAACATGAAGATGAAGCGCAGCTTTTATAGACACAAGTGGTGTCAGTACAGATAATTTGGGCACCATCAACTTTGTATGGTATTTTAATGCACACCAGTGAGCACATGATGTACCTAGTTCAGACTAATGATAATTTACCAGAAGACATATAAAGAAAAAGCGTTTACATTGCTTGGCTAAGTCCCCTTTAAATTGTTTGTTTTTTATCCCAAGCTTTAGTTTTGGGACCTGAAGGAACAAAGAACAATTAACTCATATAAATTAATGGAGCTCTTGCTATTGCTACATTTCTTTCTATTGTTCCAGCTGCCGGTTTTGTTCTTATGAATGAAGCAGTGGTTAGCAAGTGCCACAGTCATCAAACTACCCCATTACGAGATTCTTTGCCGTTCTGTATTTTTCACATGAACTATTTATTCCAGAGGAGCTCCCACTGTAGGAACAGTGTGATTAGGTTATTTGGGCATTATATGAGTACACTCAACTTTGGTTATAAATCATTATTTTCCTATTAATTCTACAATGGCAAGAAATAAGAATTGAGAAATTTCAGGGAAAATGTTATCTCTTATTACAAATGTACAAACTTACAGTTGTGAATTCTATGCTTTTTTATTAATTCCACTGGTTGATGGCTAAGTCCAACCATCTGCCCTGGCACTTTAATTAATGCAATTGCTGAGCTCCCTTTTTTTTATCAGAAATTGAGTGGAAAGGACTTTATTTATTGTCTATATTTATACATATGTTTTTTTTATATATGTCTTGGAATAAAATTATAAGATTGGTATTATGCAATTTTAAGGTGTATGGAATGAATGGTATTTTAATTCCACGTAATTTTGTTTTTTGAAAATGTTATCTCTTCACAGAGCTGCAAGTAGCACTGATTATTCCAGATTTCTGTACTATTTTTGTATTAATGCAAAAATGTGTAGGAAGGCAGAAGCAATCTTTTATAGTTGGGTTTAACCTTCCTAACTCTAGCTGGCCCTGGCCTACAGATAAACAAAGATAAACTCATTAAACCTTTCTTTTCCTTCTGAAGCCCACTGTCTAAGGCTAAGGGTGTGGAGTAGCAGTGCAGTAACAGGCTAACAATGAAAACATATTAGGGCCTGCACAGACCTGTCCACGTCCAACACAATCCTCACCCAATGGCATGTTATTGCCAGCTCAATGTATGCCTAGCAAAGCCAGATGGATGGATAGCAGATGGATAGTTAGGCCAGGTCTAAGGGCTCTTACTGACGAGCGGTTGTAGCTGCCATGTAGGCACTGAACGCAAGTTGAGATGCAACATGCTGCATTTTTCCTGCGTTCAGTGCCTACACGTGCCTGTGTGAGTACAGCCCCCTTGGAAAAAACGTAATGAGTCTATTCCTGCGCTCCCCTGCGGCTGTATGCAGAAAAACGGGACGCAGGGGAGCGCAGCTACAAGCGCTCGTCAGTAAGAGCCCTTAAAGCTAGGCAGCATGACTAGGGTACTACCATTTTAGGAAAAGGAGGGGGACTGTTTGTTGCTGTTAAATGTCCACATTCAATAAACTATTGATCACAACTCTTTGGGGCTAAAAACTAAAAGTAAAGGGCAAATTTTCGTCTGCGAAGGCTTTGCCACATTTCGTACCACTTCGCCAGGTGCAAATTCACTACCACTGCGCTAATTCACTAAAATGCGAAGTTGCGTGCTGGCAGCCGAATGCTAGTAAAGTTTCGCTAGCGTTAATTCATCAGTGTTAGTATTTCATAGCAAACTTTGCTAAAGTTCATCTCTGCCTAGCGACACTTTGTTAGTACACTTACGCTTAGGTCAATTTGAATAGGGCGGGTACATATAGGTTATATAATATATTTCTTTATTAGAGATGTTGGTACAAATGCTTAAAGTGGTCACTTATTATTATAACTGTCCAAGGAAGCAAAATAAAGACAAAAGGGATCCTCTAATGCCCTAGACATGAACCCTTAAATGGTAAAAAAAAAAATTGTAATAGTTACAACTTTTACACTATTTTCAGATTTTGCCTTGACAAAGCCAGCAGGCGAAACACGTCTTGGCACACTGGGAAGTGCTTTTTGTGAAGTCTCCTGGGCGCTTTCCTTATTTTTACTATTGCAAAATAATTTCCTATTGATTTTAAACCTTTGCGACCGCATTGATTCTTCTTTTATAATCTTACCTGTTATCCAATGGCACTGTGGGATTTGTAGTTTTATAGGGAAGATTAGCTCTCCGAATTATAAGATAGCAAAGTAAAATTGAGACTACAGTCCCCAGTGACCTACTTTCTCCTCCGTGTGGGGTCCCAGACTTAGAAAAATACAGGCAGCTAGAACTTGGGACTTCTCCACCTCTAACAATTTTCCTATTCCTCCTTTCTCTTTCAATGCTGGTCTCCTTTGAATAATTTTATGCAAACGTTTTTTAACACCCTATAACTTTAACGGGGGTGTATGGATTAATTATTACTCACCAATTTTTATGCAGTCTTCAAAGATTACCTTAATTGATTTGCAGCAATTTTAATGAATTTAGTAAAGTTTACTTTTTAACAGTTAATCAGTTATTTACAATCTTCTATAATGAATGGATTTTAATGTGTGATATATAATAATGAATTAACTTTAATCTCACCTGGGTCAATTTAATCCTGGTTATTTAAGTTAACTTCTTAATTTCATTTGAAGCACTAGCACTTTATAGCACAATATTAATTAATCCTGTTACATGATTTTTAATTGCTAATGAATTATTAGCACCTAGCACATAGCACTTTATTGGGTAACCCAGCAATGGCTGCCCAATAATTGAAGCAACACTGGGTTAGTAACCGTTAACGAAACTGTTAATAAACTCTGACACTGCTGCACTAATATTTGAATTTTCTTTAATTGGTGGTCAATTGAATAGAGAGGGGTTTTACTTCTTTTCATTTCTATAACTTTTACACTATCCCGGTATAAAATATGAAAAAACTTCTGCATACAGGATATGATGTCACTGACATAAGATTGAGGAGGATGTAGCTTAATTTTATCAGTTTGGCAGGTCTAAGGTGGCAAAGGAAATTTTGGTGAAAGAGGTAACGTTATGTGAAATTCGCACTTTAGTGAATTTCGGAGTAACGATCGTTCGCTTGAGCGAAAATCGCCTGCGATAGGTCGTTTAACTGCGCTAGTGAGTGGTCTCCTTTGCTAACGAATTGTCCTCTATGCCTGTAAGTAAATTGGAGATGTCCCAGCAGATGGGATTTCTGGCAAATTTTCGCTGGCAACGGCCACTTCGCCCTTTAGTTAATCTGCCCCCTTGTCTTTCATTTCCTTTTCTGTGTAAATTGTTGTGTGTCTTGAAAATTCACTTTGCCCATTAAAGACACCCATGCATTGGCCAAATCGAACTGATCAAATTGTTGGCACTTTGCACAACAGAATCCTCGCATTCACTCCCATACATGTGCCAATCGTCTCCTTTATCTGGGGTGCCAAAGCTCCTTCTAATACTGGTCAAAAAGAAGTTGCTTTTTATTTATATAATTTATATATAATATATAACACGCAAAAGACCAACTGCAAAGTATCTATATTTCCTTGGTAAAGTCCCTTTTTCAGGAGAACTAGCACTTTAAATATGCCATTATTTACAGCTATGAAAAATCTAGACCTACATCAGTGTTTGGTGTGCTTTTGGCACATGTAATACTTCATTTAAAATGACTGACATAGAAACATAGAATCTGATCCTTCACCTTTTACAAATATACCTTTTACAGCCATACAATGACTGTTGCCTCTTATATTTTCCATGTTTTCTTTCATTAGTGCTCACAAAATTTCTTATAAGAGATTTCAAAGGGCAAAGCATGTATATTTCCTGTTGAAAGTACAGAACACTCCGACATCCTCCAACATTCCTGTAACAAACTACTGGGATGTGAACTTCGGTCTAAATGTCTCGAACTCTTTCTGCTTTCCAGCAGAGCTATGGGAATAGTATTCTGTTCTCTCTACTCTCCTCTGAAAAGCCTTTTATACTGTACCTCACCTACAGCAGGAATTAAAGTGACGTTTAAGATTAGACTTTAGATCCTTTAGCCTTAGAAACACTAAGGCCACTAATCATGTTTAATCCTTTGTATCTGTGTACCAGATCAATTTTAATAATTGATATATTATGCTTTTATGTTACAGTGCTTTCCTTTGCTTATGGATAGGTCTTCTTGAGATGTCTGAGATTTTACCTTGCCTCAAGAGAACCACCAATTCTTCTTAACACTACATTTATTTCAGTGTGCCTCCTATGCTCCCTCAGACTGATCGGAAACAGGGTAAAATAACTTGTGTTGCCACTCATTGTCTAATATGGAAGTACTCTGACACCAAAATTAGGACCTTTCCAGGCTTAAACACCTGTACTCACAGTGCCATGCAGTTCCAATTCAATTCATTGGGAGGTATAGTAGCAAGAGCCATTTAGTGCACCTGTCCTCTCAATAAAATATGCCAGCAGAATATATCGCTTTGGCCCTGTTTTTCAATAAATGCCATGTAGTTAAAGATTGTTGCCTGATCCCTTAGCTAAAGCTAAAAGCTAAGAACACAGCTGTGTACTAGTGATGTGGGGGTCACAAAAAACTCCATCCCTCACCCAATCCTAACCCGCAAAACCTTAACCTGCACCCAACCCTAACCCACAAAAATATTGCCATCATAGGACCCGCACCCAACCCATACCGGAGTCATCTGACTCTGTATGTTCCTTCTGTGCACACCTCTGGTTCCAAGACATGGAATCTTCAGCAGCGGTAGAGGACTGTCTTCCTAAGTCTGATCCACATCCAACCCTAACCCCCCATGGTTGGCCAGATTTCAGCCCAAACCAGCCCAACTGGTGGTCAACTCATGGGTCACCACGTGCCAACCAGCACGTCATTATTATGCACCAGGTGACTTAACATTTGTACAAGAGGCAATGTAAGCTCTGAATGATGAAAGTTACAATTTATTGTTAGAATAATGTAGACATTATATTTTGAGATAATTTTCTGTTGATCGTATGTTTCTATTTTCCTGTATCTGAGGCAATATCTTATTGTTAGAATTTTTTAATAACTTATGTTTTTATGTTGACATCCCCCTATTTACGCTTCAGTACTGTTACTAGTCTAGTTACTAGGATAAGTTGGACCAACCCAACATGTAAGTATAAATTCCAAAGAGTGTCCAAAGTCCAAAGCTACCCAACAAAAGGGGTCATTTATGACTGACATGCCAGTGTGGAAAGAGCAAAACAAGCACAATCTGCCATTTTTTTCAATGTGCACACTGCCTTCCTCCGAATTGCTGTAGGTCTCTGCACTCATTTTGGAGGCAGAGACCTGTGGCTGCCCCTTAATGGGGCCATAGAAGTTAAGATTTTTCTCTCCCTAACGACCAATTGCGTCTAACAATTTTTCGCCCAACATCGGTCAGAAAAATAGATAGGGCAGGTATGAAAATTCTCATCCTTCACAGTGAAATGTATCCCTTGTCCAATTGTTTGTAGGGCCAATACAGTGGAAGTTCTCTGTCTTGCATCCCATAGTGCTTAGGACTTCTGTCTGGGACTTAGTAAAAAAAAAGTCATTAAAAGACCAGCTGCAAATGTTGTTACTTTTGGTGTCCTTTTCTGAAGGGACCTGCTAGAGGAAATAACTCTTAACATGTGCAGGGGTGCTTCGCCAATGAGGCGAGTTGAGGCTGTCGCCTCAGGCGGCAGCGCCCTACTAGGTACCAGGGGCAGCAAAAATGCTGCTCCTGGTACTTTAAGAGCGAATTTCCAGGAGAGGGGGGGCAGCAGCAACTGCTGCTGCCTCAGGCGACGGAGGGGCCAGGATCGCTCCTGAACATGTGAGCCATTGTCACCCTAGTAATTAATCTTCCCTATAAAGAACACAGACTTCCCAATATTTTCCAAGAACCTTTACTTTGTGCTTTGCTGTGTGACACCACTAAAGGCTTTGAAAGCCTTTAAAGGGGACCAGTCACCCAAAAAAAATATTCAAAATCCTATTTTATCACATTAGTCAAGCAAAATGAATTTAATTACACTATATAAATTATTTGAATCTTATTTCCTTCAGTCTGGGGATTCATAATTATAACAGGCAGGCAGGAGCCATTTTGTGCACACTGTTATTAAGACAAGCCTTGCATCATCTCAGAATCTTGTTAGTGCACCAGAATGGGGGACTCGATGTCCATCTGGTTACACAATTAAATGGAAAAGAGAACGGGGGAATGTAGGGAGAGCAGTGACATCTAGGAAGTGCTGAATGGAACGTGAAAGTAATTGTCTGCCCTGCCCCTATACCCATGGCATAGAGGAGTGGCAGACAATATTTGATTGACAGCTGAGATTTTTAAATGAGCTTACAACAGCTATGAATGCTTTAATAAAAAATAGAAATTGGATTTCATGTTTAATTTGAAAAGGACTTTTATTATATTGATTTTTGTGTCTGGGTGACAGGTCCACTTTAACAGGGATCGCGCATATAAATAAACAGATATATGAGGACAAATAATGTTGCTTGAGCAGAATAACATTTGCAAATATGTTTTCCTGAACATTTAGAGGAAAAAAGTAATTGTTATTAGGGTCCTAACCAATTAGGAACTGACATAGTAAACCATTAAATGCACATGGGGCTATCGGCTCAGTTTCAAAACAAAGTCATAAGTGAATGTGGGAGAAAACTCTGTGAAAAGCATTGCTAGAAAGCAAATCATTAGAAATTTCTCTCAAGGCATAAGTTATCTGATCCACTCCTCTAATTGCCTGGTGCTCCTATGAGGTGCTGATGCTATGGAACAAAGCTTCTCCGTCAAGATGACACAAAGAATTATGGGATCTTAAATTGATCTAGATAGGGGTGCAACCATCCAAACACCTGCTGCGGGCTCTTAACTCATACAAAAGAATGGATTTACTTTGTGCAGTGTCACAAGCAACCTGTATTTTATTACCAGACCCCTCCGCCCCCCCCCATTCCCTGCCATGTAGCAAGAGGGAGAAAAAAGGTGTAAGAATGGGAAGGGGCCAAGGGAATGAGTAAAGACGGGGACTGCCTGCCAAGAGTAAAATACGACCAGACATTGTATTTTATTAGCCACTAATGCTTTCTCTTGGCTGGAGCAGGACACTTAAGAAGTTAGTGCTGGCTTCTCTTGGTTGCTGAGAGGCACTGAGACCACAAGTGATTAGGAGGTACAATGTCTGTGATGGAAGTGTGATGGTATGAAGCGTAATACTGCAACTGATTTGCTGACAGATCGCTGAATAATAACTTTAACGTCCATAAGGGTTTAACTCTGCAGGTGCTAGATATCCCTAATATACAAGGTATGTCAAAAAATATTTTTCCTTTTAACTATAGGGAACGCAGCCTGCAGCTTGACAGCTATAACACCGAGCACCCCACCATGTCTTTGTTCCCTGCTGGGAGTAGTTTAACAGCTGTTTTGGCTCACTAATATCGATTACCAAATTATCAAATAAATGCTTATTGTATAACCTAAAAGGATGGCCTTATATACAGGGCTGTCTTACACCGTGCCCTGTGCCGTGCAATATATGTGCTAATTAAGCATTAACCATTGCAAAGGGCAGAACACTTTGCACTGCTCAGGAAATAGAAAGAGAGCTAAACAAATGGTGCTCTTAAAGGGACATATTTGAGTCCCTTAAAGGAATTGTTCAGTGTAAAAATAAAAACTGGTTAAATAGATAGGCTGCGCAAAATAAAAATTGTTTCTAATATAGTTAGTTAGCCAAAAATGTAATGTATAAAGACTGGAGTGATTTGATGTATAACATGTCAGTCAGAACACTACTTCCTGCTTTTCAGCTCTCTTGGTTTACACTGACTGGTTACCCTGGCTACCAGGCAGTAACCAATCAAAGACTTGAGGGGGGGCCACATGGGTCATATCTGTTGCTTTTGAATCTGAGCTGAATGCTGAGGATCAATTGCAAACTCACTGAACAGAAATGTACAACGTGGCCTCCCTTCAAGTCGCTGACTAGCTCAGAGTTATAGAACTGAAAAGCAGGAAGTTGGATTCTGGCTGTTTTATTAGACTTTTTTCCACTCCAGCCTTTATATATTACATTTTTGGCTAACTAACTATATTAGAAACATTTTTTATTTTGCCTATTTACCCAGTTTTTATTTTCCCACTGAACTGTTCCTTTAATGCACCAGCACTTGCACCTATGTCAAGTCTTGGACTGGGGTGTCCTGGGCCCACAGGGGCTACCACCTGGGGACTCCCACCCCAGTGGCAAACTCCAGTCAGCTCCTACATATGCTGCCGCCCTCACACCTTCATGTATCGATTTTCCCACTTGTGGCCACGATTGGGGGTGCTAGCACTCGCAGTTTCAGCTGAAGGGAGCAGTAATGAGTCAGGCTGGGCCCTCCAGGTTTGATACCAATGTCTCACTGGCCCAGTCCGACCCTGGCTGTGCCGTAGGAAGCAGGGTCAGACTGGCCCGGCAGGACACCGGGAAAAAAACTAGTGGGCCTACCGGCCCAGATCTGCTCCTGTCTGCCTGGCAACTGACACTCACCACCCCGACCTATGCAAGAAAATCAGGTGGGGGAAGATGGATAGAGGAGGGTTTAAGGCAGCTTCCAAGGGGGCCCTCAAATTGGTGGAGGGGAGGGTTGGGGACCCTGAATGGTTGTGTGTAGGCCCCTGATGTGGCAGCCCCGGTGGACCAAGACCCATCCCAGTCTGACACTGATAGGCAGTCGCATAACTAGATGTTGCTAGGCCCCACAGAAATTTCAGTTTAGGGCCCCAAAAGTTATCAAGATATATTGAAGAGAGAACCCTACTTATTGTTTCCAAATAAGTAAAATATAACACCAGTGGTTTAACAAAATATTACTGGGCCCCACAGCAAATCATTTTTCAGGCCCCCAAATTGTTTATAGGTTGACTTGTTTTACCAAAATGTATTGAAGCTGTATATGAATTAGGGCCTTATGAGGCCCCTATACCTCCTGGCCCTCTTGCAGCCGAAGGTTCTGCTTCCTCTATAGTTACACCTCTGTATAACACTTCCTCCCTTGTAATGCCAGTGGCTGATGCAGTGTGATATATATATATATATATATATATATATATATATATATATATATATATATATATATATATATATATATATATATATAGATATATAGATATATATATATATATATATATATAGATATATAGATATATATATAAAAACATTTAAATTTATGCATACAGAATGATTATTGACCCATCCTTATTTTAGAATTTTCAGAAAATAGATGGCTGAAAACGATAAGTATTTTTTTCTGGATAATATCTTTCACAGCCCATACAATTCAGCTGTATGTTACTTTAATAAGCCACTCCAAAGTACAATGGTTCATAACAAGTGGGGCTAAGCCAACTAGAGGAGCTCAAACAGGGGATGAATGGGGATGTGTGAAGGTCAGTTAGGGTGACATTTGTGATGAATGTAGTGGCATTTCTCAAAGAAACCTTGCTCAAATGGTACTCTAACTGTAAATTCATCTATTTTAGTGTAGAGAGAGCAAATACGTGCTTTATACTAGAAAGCCCAGACCCTTCACCCTGGTCTAGGCTCTGAAGGTAAGCACAGGGTGGGTGAAGAGGGCTGAAATGATTCTGCTGCCTCAGGAGGTTCTCCTGGGCGAATGCTTTTTTGCTCTGTAAATATTAATCATTCAGCTGCAGACTGGAGTAAATGAATGTCTCCTACTCTGTATATTCTTGGCCTTAGTGATGACTGACGTGACAGCCATCATATATGTCTAAGCATGTTATGATGTTGGAGGGGGGGCTAGCAACATTCACAATTATACCAGTGGGGCTGCCACCCGTTTTCTACACTTTTAGTCATTTCGCGATCAGGCATTTTATTGGCCCAATGGCACTTCTATGTTCTAGAAATCCGTCAGCAGTCATATATTAAAATGTAAGGTCCAACAGATACACAAACTAAATACAAGTCACCAGAATTCAGATCAGAATATAAGAAAAGAACTTTGATTTGAAGCAACATAGGTGGTCTGCCGGGTGATGTTGTGATGGCTGATTCTGTTAAGAGTGGCTTGGATGATTTCTTGGACAGACATAGTATCAAAGGCTATTGTGATACTAAACTCTACAGTTAGTATAGATATGGGTATATATAATTTGTGGGAAGGTATGGAGGGGTGCGTGTATGTATGGATGCTTGGTTTTCATTTGGAGGGGTTGAACTTGATGGACTTTGTCTTTTTTCAACTCGATTTAACTGCTCTCCATATCTGGTGCAGTGCACTTTTGCTCTTCCAGCTCCATGCATAAATTGCATTATATGTTCAGATCTATAATGGTATCTGTGATAACCTGTGTTTCGTTGATGCCAAACTTTGCCTCTGCACATCTGGATCTGTAATATTCCAAGGTAGTATTCCAAGGTGGAAAGCGCACTCCTTTGTGTAAAAGCTTGATCACAATCAGCTATTTTGCACAGATGCAAAGGGCTTCAGCAATAGACGGCACACACCAAGCATTACAAGTCTGTTTGTGCCACATCAGGCTGTTGTTAACCAGTGGATACAAAATGATCAAACATCATGTCCATGGTTTATTTTTTATGTTTTAAATTAGGCTTTAGACTCCATTAACTGCACACTGGGCAGCTGTTTAAAACTCTGCAGAGCCTTGTATCAGTACTTTTATATTATTCATTTTGGGATCGCTGCTTAGGTAACATTTGTGCTCTGTTGGCCAGCTGTGCCGCCTTTAACTAGTTCATTAATGTATGTATATCATACTACCAATGTAATAAATATAGAAGTGATCCATGCTAAAGCAGGCTCAGAAACATTGGTGCCCCAAAACACGATCATGCCTCGTGAAATCAAAAGGTGATATCTTGGTTTTTAACCTTTTTTGCAGTTTCTTCTCATCATTTCCACATCTTGGGTATTAAAGATGGAGTCAAGAATCATCACAAATTTGTCAGAAAGTTGGATCTTAAGCTTAAATAGTTGATATTCCATGACTCTTTTCTTTACAATTATACATTATGGATGCTATGTCTACTGGTTGCTTAAAGGAACAGTAACGCTAAAGAGTGAAATTGTTTTAAAGAAATGAAAATATAATGTATTAATTCTGCACTAGTAAAACTGGTGTGATTCAGAAAATCTACTATAGTTTGTATAAATAAGCTGCTGTTTAGCCATGGGAGCAGCCATTCAAGCTGAAAAAAGGAGAAAAAGTACTGGATACAGCAGCAGATAACAGATAAACTCTGTAGAATACAATGAGATTCTTCCAACCTTATCTGTTATCTACTTTGTATCCTGAATGGCTGCCCCCATGGCTACACAGCAGCTTGTTTATATAAATTGCCAGTGCACGGCAACACTACATTATACTGTCATTAATTTAAAACACTTTAATTTTTTGGTGTTACTGTTCCTTTAGAACCAGTTCATCCCCAAGTGTTTGCCTATAATAGTACACTGTTTAAAAAGAGGTTCTGCTGTTCAAGAGTTGTCACTTCTGGATACCCACTTTTCATCACCTTCAGTAGGGAGGGTGGTATTAAATATAAGATAGTGGGAAGGACAGTACCAGGTGTATCCACCTATGTAAAAAACAGCCTGAGGCATAACCTCCATTGGTTCCTGCGCACTTTACCCTTGGGGAAATAGGAAATGGGAACTAATCAAGAAAACCATTTTCAACAATTCTGGGGGTTCTCTTGGAATCTCAGTTACTAGCACCAGTCATGTAGAATGAAATTCACTGGACAGTCTTTAATGGGGATACTTATACATTTTTTGATGTGAATGCCCTGGTAAAGGCTTAGATTTCCAAAGAACATGCGAAGGAATGATTTCATAGAGGTGAACAGAAGTCAGCAAAATAAGAAAGGAGAAAGAGAACATCTAGCCACTTCATGAACTCCTAAACCCAAAGTGATCTAGAGTTGTAAGGACTTTAAAGGCATGTTGTATTTATCACATTACCCGTATAGATGATTTTTCTTTGCTGATATATTTTGTATATTCACAATTCTGTCATCACTTTGGTTATGTTTTCTATGGATTAATACAGTACCTGCACTCTTTTATTGACTTTTATTACACTGGGGAATAGACTACAGGTATGGGATCCATTATCCGGAAAGCCATTATCCAGTAATAATGTAATAATAAAACAATACCTTGTACTTGATCCAAACTAAGATATAATTAATCCTTAATGGAAGCAAAACCAGCTTTTGGGGTTTATTCAATGTTTACATGATTTTCTAAGATATGGTATGAAGATCCAAATTACGGAAAGATCTGTTATCCAGAAAAGCCCAGGTCCAGAGCATTCTGGATAACAGGTCTGATAGTAGGTAAAAAACACAGGAGTTGCTGTTGTATTACCTTTCCGTTAAGTACCGTATAATACTGTAATTAAAAAGACACAAATGACATGGTATCACTAATCACAGTTAATAGAGATTTATTTTAGAGATTTTTAGAGATATGTAGCGTTATTTTCTGTTATGCTCTCAGCAAACCCTTTCTTTTTTTATGCTTTTTTAACTTACGGTTTATAAGATGCTAAATGATCATAGGCATGACCCTCTTTGGAAGTGTAAGCTTTCATTTTCTTTGCCTCTGCTCGCATGATATTTACCCGAGACCCTATAATCCATTCTGAAGCAGTCTAAATCTCAATTTGGCTAGAGACTGTTCTGCTTGAACCCTCCCATTGAGGGGGTATGATGGAATGAAAGCTAATGGGTAACAAATTCATAGGCCTTTGGTCACAAAAACTAACATAAACTAACATAAAAGGGTTGCTGTATGAAATCTTCACTTCTGACAGCAAATCCTGCCAGGAGAAAGCCACAGAAAGAGAAAAATGCAAGTGATCTGCACAAGTAGAAACTGTAGGCATGAAATAAATAATGCAACTCAAGGTGCAAAAGAGACACTTCTATATAGAAAGGAATGTATTAATAGTGGGATTGCAGGCCAAAATGTGACCAAAAGCCCCCAATATACACATTTCTGGACAAATCTGGAAATGGTTTCAACACTTACTGAAATGGTTCCACTTACTGGAAAGTTCTGCTTGTGGGCTATGGGCAAGCAAGGTATCTTGCCATGCAGATAACTATCTTTATTTCATCCTTTATTAGTCTGTGCCAGTGAGCCAAATCATGAATAAGAAGTAATACTTGGAACCTGTAACGGTTTTTATATATAAGAGAAGTAGTTCAGAGTTCAGTGGCATTGGCTGAACGATCAGGAAAAGGTACTAGATTATATTTTCATAAGCAGAAATAAGCGATAGCCTATAGTCTCAACAATTATAAATGATAACTGGTATTTGCACCCACCGCACAAATATTGAACCACTGTGTGTGCATTATTAAAGCCGTTTTTCAAAGACAAAGATTGTGCCCTCTTATGGATTTCCGGAACAGCGCCCAGTAATGCGGGAGTCTTTAGTGTTAAGAAGCACGGAGTAGTTGGCTTCTCGTGAGGGCGGACACAGTAATCGGGTGAGCTCTGATGCAGTCCGCATGGCATTTACTTCATTGCTTATAGATCTTTCTATGAGATATTGTATCCTGACACTAATACAGACTTGACGTCTCCATAAAAAGCGTAAAGATTATGTAGCATTATGCGTACACTAGTTGGGTGTAGCCATTAAAATGGCAACCATGTTTGGGAGTTTTAAAGGATAAGTAAACCTTTGAAATAAGTGAATGTAAAATTGATGAGGGGGGCTAAGCAGCTTTGCAATGTACATTAATTATTTATTATTTTTAAATTCCAAGATATTATGGGAAACATGTACTGTTAATATGAATGAATTTTGTTACAACAGTGCCACCTGCTGGTCATTTTCCCACCAGTCTGACCACCAATTAGTCAAGGAAGTTGTCAGGAGAAAGAAAGATGCTGCTTCTTCTTAGGAATAAAATTAGAAACCTTTCTCACATATTTCTTAAGCAGAAGAACGTCAGAGCAGTATCTTTCGGGGGGGATGTGCCCAACTACTGAGCAGACGCCCACCACTTTAGCTCTGCTGCTACCCCACAGAATACAGATCATTATTTATATCTGAGGGCTACGAGCAAGCTCATGAGCAAAAAAAAGCTGGTCACGGCAGATTCCTTGGACATAAGACCGCATCTCCGTGATTCTCTGAGGCCTTCCATAATGGCCGACAAGCCCAAACTGGATTCGCCTAAAGAACAGCATTTACGGCCTACACAGACAGCATCTGCCTCGCCTACCACAGCAGATGGCGATAAAGGATCCAGGGAACAAGCCCCAGTCCTCTATCAACAGGAGCCAAATAGCCCTGCGGCCGACGAGGAACTGACACTGGCGGAGGTTGTCACGACCCTCAAATCCACTATACAGACCTGTCATTCTGCAACCATGGCAAAGGTGGATGAGCTGAGAGTTGATTTTGCGATCCTGCAACAGGATCTCCAGAAAGTTCGGGAAAGAACTACTGAAGTCGAACGCAGGGTGAGTGATTTAGAAGATTCCTGTAATCCACTACCCGAGTGCCTGCATCAGCCCCATCGTCGGCCAAGTCTGATGACCTAGAGAACCGGCTCAGAAGGAACAACATACGGTTCGTTGGCTTCCCTGAGAGATCGGAAGGGTCAGACGCCACTAAATTCCTGGAAGCACGGCTTAAGGAAGAATTCGGCGATGACGTATTTTCCTCTGCCTTTGTCATCGAACGGGCACACCGTATTTCAGCTAGGCCTCCACCACCAGGGGCCCTATGATAGCTCGCCTGCTCAATAACAGAGACAGGGATGTGGCCTTTGCAGCATCTAGATGGAAAGGGGAGCTACACTATGAAAACGCAACTATTTCTCTATACCCTGATTTTTCCAATGAGCTAAGGAAACAATGCCAACAATTTATGGGGGTGAAACGCCGCTTCAGGGATACTGGCCTCCAATATGCTATGATATATCCTGCTAAACTGCGGGTCTCGTCAGATGGTAAGACATACTTCTTCAGCTCCCCAAACGAAGCCTCTCAGTGGTTGGATAATCAACCATGATAGCATACATGGTCCTGCATAAAGTTAAGTGCTGGCACCCAGAGCTAAAACCTCATCATTAATCCGTGGAAAGCCGCGCTGCCTCTTATCTCAGGGCCTATGGCTGCCCGCAGTACCCAAGACACTTGCTCTAGCCCATTCTACCCCATCTGGTAAATTCCTCGGTGTAGCGGACTTGGGGCTACCAAATGTTATATGGTTACATTACTTTGAATCATTTTTGGGAGCCACTATTTGATTCCTGTTTAATTTTTTTTTGCTGCACGTCACTGGTGATCCTAATTCCCTTTAATGGGTTAATGACCCATTGAGTTTTGCAAGCTTGGTTTGCGTGCTTCTCAGTTTTGGTGCACACCTCCAGAATTTTACTTTGTTTAGGGTTCAAGGCTTGTCCAATATTGGAGTGAGTATGGTGGGGGGAAATGGGACTCTCTCTCTACTGTTTCTCAATCTTGATCTTTTCTCTTTTCTTTTTTCTCTATTCTTCCATGTGAGAGGGTTCCTGGCAACAATAATGTAGATGTTATTTATGTCAGGGGTAACAGCTATATGATGGAATGTTAGGGGACTAAATACCCCACTAAAACAATCTCTTGTGTTTAATTTTCTCTGCAAGTACTCCCCCCACATTATTTGTTTACAAGAGACTCATATTTGCAAATCTAACCCGAACGCACTAAAAACCATGGATTGCACAGGCGTATCATGCAATGTACTCCAATTATTCTAGAGCAACTTCAATACTAATTAGCAAATCTCTCCCTTTTCAATTCCTTAGTATTCAAAATGATCCACAAGGTAGATTCACTATCCTCCACGCCTCACTTGCTGGAATCCCGCATATTATAGTAAGTATTTTAATCCCCCCACCATTTAATGATGAGATGTTATTTCACTTACTCCCGCTCATTGCAAGTTTAAATCCAGTCCCTGTATTAATACTTGGTGACTTTAACGCAGTGATGGATGCGGAAATGGATCGCCTCTCCTTAGCTCCTATAAGAAGAATTGGCTCTAGTGTGTTAAAGGCATGGGCAGATACATCGGGGTTCGTTGATGTGTGGAGGGCTAGTCACCCAAATCAACGTATCTTCTCTTGCTATGCTAGGGGTGACATGTCTAGGATAGACCTTGCTTTCGCCTCGAGTGACCTGTCTCCCAAAATTATTAGAGCAGAGCTTCTCCCTAGAGGGATCTATGATCACTCCCCACTATTGGTAACCTGGCGCTTACATATGAGGCCCACTCAAAGAATCTGGAGATTAAGCCCCTACTGTATATCTCACCCTGACATCCAAGACGACATTCAACACACATTACAAAACTATTTCCATCTTAATTTAGACTCTGCACCTTTGCCCTGTGTATGTGATGCTATGAAGGCAGTGATTAGAGGGGAATATATCTGAAAAATAGCACATGCAAAAAAACAGGCCAAACAGGCACTGTTATTAACGGAGGAGGTACTCAAGGAGGCAGAGGAGAGGTACATCCAAAAGCCCAATGAACAAAACAAGCTAACTCACACAATAGCACAACGACAATTTGCACAAGCTCAGTGGAAACTAGCTTGTAAAGGGCAATTGTATCATAAATTTGCCTTCTATGAAAAAGGCGATAAAAATGGAAAGTTGTTAGCTTTTCTGGCCAAAGATGAATATTCTAGAACAGTTATACATGCTCTTGAAAACTCAGACAACAAGATTCTTATGCACCCCTTAGATGTAAACCACAACTTGCCCGAATTCTATCAAGACCTATATTCCTCTAAACTCCAAAAAAGCCCCTCTGAAATTGCAGATTACCTTGACCAACTCGACCTTCCAAATTTACCTTTGGAGTTCAGAACCAGTTTCCTTTATAGAAGCTATTATTATTCTTATATTAAAGCCCGGTAAGAACCCCTATCCTGTGATTCATATAGACCTATTTCCCTTATCAATTCGGTCTATAAAATTTTAACAAAAGTTCTGGCTAGACAGCTAAATTTTGTCATTACTTCAGTGGTAGCTCCAGACCAGGTAGGTTTTATACCTCACAAAGCAGCGGAACTCAACATTAGAAGGCTATCCGTTATCGCGGATAGGAAGAATTAATCTTTTTAAAATGAAGTTCCTCCCTAAATTCCTGTATTTATTTAAGGCAAACTCCTATTTGGATTTCCCCTGCCTTCCTTCATCAACTACGTAGCCTTCTCACCAAGTTATTTTGGGCCAGTAAGAGTTAAATATGTAGCACTAATTCCACCACTTAGCGAGGGGGGCTTAGCGGCACCAGATATTCAAGGGTACTTTATTGCCTCCCAACTAATACCTCTACGACGGTGTTTGGAACCCCACCCAGAAGACCAAGTAACCCTGCTAGAGGCCCAAATTGTAGGTTCCCTGGAAGGGTTGAGAAGAGGGATGCACCGAATCCACTATTTTGGATTCGGCTGAACCCCCGAATCCTTTGCTAAAGATTTGGCCGAATGCCGAACCGGATCCAAACCCTAATTTGCATATGCAACTTTGGGGTGGGAAGGGGAAACCATTTTTTACTGCCTTGTTTTCTGAGAAAAAGTCACATGATTTCCCTCTCCATCCCTGTATTAATAGGAGTTTTTTCAATAATGGCTCATGGTAATACTCTGATTAAACCCAATAGCTCATCGCAATACTTTGATAAAGAACTGTATAAAATATAACACAAAGAACTGTTCTACTGTTGAACCCAATGTCGTATATTGAGCCCAATATAGTGTAAAAAGACAGCTTTATGATTTATAATTGTGTATAACAAACCTTTGTATCATAGTATACAAGGCGGCCTTATAATCCATAATCCTGTATAATGAAGCGTTGTGCAAGAGAAATCATGGGAAGGAATCAACTTGATGACCTAATACTTGTTCATTATTCTCATATGTATTATGTTTATGATTTCTGAAGCCCTTATCAGACTATTCTTTATTATAGATAGGGGCACAATATGCTATTCAGCTACTAGCTTGCTAAGATAAGATCTCTGCTTCGGATGTGCTTGTTGGGAGTCTGGCCAGATCCTGATGAGCGCATGGGAAGCAAGATCTGTTATTAACCAAACCATTATATGAATAATATGAGCTATTGATTAAACTACTATATGAGCTCATTGTTTGCTAAGCCTATATAAACTGGGGGTCTACATTCGGTCAGTTGAGATCTCACTTGAGGGGTTGACGCGTGCGCCACAGGACCTTCCGTGGACCGTTTGAGGGATTCAATCTGCTGACTGTTCCGGGATCTCCCAGTCTTGGTTGTAGATTGTCTGCTTTGCTCTTTTACTCATTCGGTAATGTATATCTTCTTCATTCTATGTATGTAATAAACCTTTGCTTATACTAGCTGGTGTGTTTGAATTACTTCCGAGAGACTTATAGAACCACAATTAAAACAATCCCTAATTTGCATATGCAAATTAGGATTCGGATTCGGTTCGGCTGGGCAGAAGGATTCGGCCGAATCCAAATCCTGCTGAAAAAGGCCACATTCTGGCCAAATCCCGAACCGAATTCTGGATTCGGTGCATCCCTAGTTGAGAAACATAGTATTTAGAAAAACTTCTGATCTTGCTCATTGTACACCAATGATGAGAAATGTTGTCAGGGCATGGAAACAAACTCACTCTAAAAATGACAAAACAAATCTCAGTATATCCCCATTCACCCTGTTATGGGATAACGAGTCCCTGGAGCAATTGCTCTTAATACCTGACCCTCGAATCTGGGCTCAATACAATGTAAAGTATATTAAAGATATATATGTGGACAATAATTTACTCTCTTTTCAACAACTGAAGACCAACTTTAACCTTCCAAATAGGATGTTATTCTGATATCTGCAACTGAGACATGTGCTGGCTCAGCAATTTTACCCCAGAACAATACAAATCCAAGTATCCTCAATTGAGGACTTGCTCAGAAAGGAACAGCTCAAACAACCACTCTCTGCTATCTACTCTCATATTCAACAGCCCAAATACTCGGGAACTCTACAAGAAATGGACTTTTAATATTCCTGATCTTACCTCTGAACAATGGGAAATTATTTTACAAGACTCATTGCGTCCCCTGATAAGATCACAGGATCAGTTTATACAATTCAAATATCTCCACAGAGCTTATTATACCCTTTACCTCCTCCACAAAATCAATCAATTTAAATGGTTACAACTTTTTTAGGAGGGACAGAGGGATTAAAAAGGGTGGAGGAGTGTGTTTGTATGTAAAGCCTGAATTAAAGCCATGCGCTAAAGAAATAACAATAGCTGGCACTGGTGAGGGTGTAGAATCCCTCTGGGTAGAGATTTTGACTGGGCAAAAGGTTACAAAAAGAATTATCACTGGTGTATGCTATAAACCACCTCGAATAAGTGTTGAGTATGAAGCCCAGCTACTCTTGCAGATGCATGCGGCTTCACAGCTGGGTCAAGTTGTTGCTATGGGTGACTTCAGTTATCCAGACATTGACTGGGGTAATGTGTTTGCTAAGACAGAAAAAGCTAGTAGGTATGTAAAAATGCTGAATGACAACTTTTTATTCCAGCTCGTTCAAGAACCTACTAGGAATAACTCTCTTTTGGACCTTGTAATAACTAATAATACTGAGCTCATCTCTAACATTTGTGTGGGTGAGGATTTAGGGAATAGTGATCATAACATGGTCTCCTTTGAGATTCTGTTGCAGAAGCAATTCTATAAGGGAGTAACTAAAACACAAAATTTTAGACGCGCAAACTTTGACAGTATAAGGGCATCTCTGCAACATATTAAGTGGGAAATGCTTTTCACAGGGTTAAAAACAGAACTAAAATGGGAAGTCTTTAAAATGCTTGTCAGTATATTCCACTTGTAAGCAAGGAATGTTGTTGCAAAGCAAAACCTTTTTGGTTCAGTAGAAGCGTTGGTGTTGAAGTGGGTAAGAAAAGACATGCTTTTAAGGCTTTAAAGTTATCTGGGACAGCCGAATCATTTATAAGGTACAAGGAGGCCAATAAATCATGCAAAGAAGCTATAAGGCAAGCTAAAATTGAAATAGAAAAGGACATTGCAGCAAGCAGTAAAAAAAATCCAAAATTATTTTCTAAATATGTTAATAGTAAAAAAAATAAAGCAGGAAGGGGTGAGACCATTACTATCAGAGGGGGGTCAGCTGGTTGATGAAAACAAAATAAAAGCGCAGATTCTGAACAGATTTTTTATCTGTCTACACAAATGAGGAACCAGTAAGTGAAGGTTTCCTTCTTAATCGTCCCAATTCTAGTAATACAACTAATGATGCATGGTTTACACATGAGGAAATTCAAAAGAGACTAGAACATGTTAAGATTAACAAAGGTCCGGGCCAGATGGTATTCATCCCAGGGTACTTAGCGAGCTTAGCTTTGTGATTGCCAAACCTCTATACTTAATTTTTCAGGATTCATTGAGATCTGGCATAGTGCCGAGAGACTGGTGAATTGCTAATGTGGTGCCTCTATTCAAAAAAGGAACCCGTTCTCAGCCAGTTAGTCTGATGTCAGTGGTAGGAAAGCTTTTCAAAGGGTTAATAAAGGATAAGATACTGGACTTCACAGCAAATCATAAAACTATGGGGCAAATTCACTAAGGCGCGAAGCGCCGAACGCTAGCGTTAATTCGCTAGCGTTTGGCATTTTCGCTACTGCGCAAATTCACTAATGAACGCTGGCGTAGTTCGCTAGTGTTACTTCGCAACCTTACGCCAGGCAAATCTTCGCTAGCTACGAAACTACGCAAATTCACTAACTTGCGCAGTGTAGTGAACGCTACCTTTTACGCTAGACTTCCTTCGCCACCTCAGACCTGGCGAAGCGCAATAGAGTAGATAGGCATTGTTTAAAAAAAAGTCAAAATTTTTTCTAAGTCCCAAACACGCTGGCGTGTTTTCTACATGATGGCTGATAGGCTGAAAAATATCGAAAAATTTTTGGGGCTCCCCTTCCTCCCCCCTACATTTCCTGACTCATGGCAACTTACCTAGACAGTGGGCACATGTGTAGGGCAAAATAAAATTTTTATTTGCAGATTTGAAGGTTTTCTAGGCATTTGTAGTGCAGATACGTCTTCCTCCATTGAAATTTGAATTTCGCGCCGTATGCAAATTAGCCTTCGCTAGCGCAACTTCGCTTTATATAGCGAAACAACGCTAGCGCAACTCCGCAACCTTACACTACCCCTGTGCGCAACTTCGGATTTTAGTGAATTTGCGAATCGCTGGCGAAACTACGCCTGGCGAAGTGCGGCGAAGTGCGGCGAAGTTGCGCCTGGCGCAACTTCGCATCTTAGTGAATTTGCCCCTATGAGTTTGTGCCAGCATGGTTTTATAATAGATCTTGCCAGACTAACTATATTTCTTTTTATGAGAAGGTAAATAGAGACCTCGATTCTGGGATGGCAGTGGATGTGATTTACTTAGACTTTGCGAAAGCATTTGATGCAGTGCCAGACAAAAGGTCACTGGTTAAATTAAGGAATGTTGGCCTGGAACATAGTATTTGTACCTGGATAGAGAACTGCCTAAAAGATAGACTACAAAGAGTGGTGGTAAATGGAACATTTTCTAATTGGACCAGTGTTGTTAGTGGAGTACTGCAGGGCTCTGTACTAGGTCCCTTGCTTTTCAACTTGTTTATTAATGACCTGGAGGTGAGCATTGAAAGTACTGTTTCTATTTTTGCAGATGATACTAAATTGTGCAGAACTATAGGTTCCATGCAGGATGCTGCCACTTTGCAGAGTGATTTGTCTAAGTTGAAAAACTGGGCAGCAAACTGTAAAATGAGGATCAATGTTGATAAATGCAAGGTTATGCACTTTGGCAAAAATAATATAATGCAAGTTATACACTAAGGGCGAAATTTATAAAGATGCGTATTTAAATACGTACGATTATCACTACAATACGCAATCATTCGATTCGGCAATCATTCGGATTTGGATAGTGCGTATGCGTATCATATCAATGCCCATGTGTATCGAATGCAGATCGCAGACCACGTATATTAGTAGCGTAAGTTGATTAATGATGTTTATGCACATGTGCAAACACTTGCCTTTGCGTAAATTAAAGCGCTTACCTAAAATCTTGCGAGAAAAGGCATGCGTGTGCTTCTTTGCAGTAGAGATGTCGCATCACACCAAAGCAGGCTGAAATATCAAGTTTACATTTGATGAAAATTGTGCATTAGTCGACAAAGTGGTAATGCATTATGACAATATATATGGGCATTTGGCGCCAAAGACTTTGCAGGCAAGGAAACGTGCACTCTGGGATAGAATCTGTGAAGCTGTTAATGCAGTTGGAGCACATCCCAGAACAGTGGATAATTGTAAAAAACGAATAAGTGATATCAAAAGGCTTTTAAAAAAGAAGTTAGCAGAGGACAAAAAGTCTGCATGAGCAACTGATGGAGGTGGACCAATCCAAATGCATTACCTTGATTATGAAGAAGAATTTAAAAAGGTTCTTGGTCAAGATATAATTTATGGAATCGATGGACATGTTGATACTGATGGTAAGTGTGAGTGTAATTTATGTTTTTTTTAAAAATAGTGTATGGATATGTACATTTTTATAAAATAGTTGACACTATTTTTTAGATTTGGAACCAACAATATCTTTAAGGTCTTCAACACCGAACATATTAGAGAGAACGTCCTCCCAATTAAATAATGCTGATACACATTCATCTAATGAGAGAGGTATGTATGTTAGATGCTACAAAGCACTTGTCACAGTACCACTCACTCAGCTTGTATGTTATATTATAGAAGTCCACAAATTGGTACATTATTCCTTATGAATGATATGCTGAACTGTGCCTTTATTTGTTCAATATCCTAATCATAGGGGTACAATATTCCTTATAATACATGAGTGATACTCAGAGTTCCCTGTATAACTCAGCCTGCAGCCATGTGTCTTTATATGGTCACAGAACAACCCCTCAGTGACTTCTAATATCCTTATCATTTACAGTAGGGGGTACATTATCCCTATAATACATGAGTGATACTCTGAGTTCCCTGTATAACTCAGCCTGCAGCCTTGTGCCTTTATATGGTCACAGAACAACCCCTCAGTAACGTAGTTCTAATATCCTTATCATTTACAGTAGGGGGTACATTATCCCTTATAATACATGAGTGATACTCAGAGTTCCCTGTATAACTCAGCCTGCAGCCTTGTGCCTTTATATGATCACAGAACAACCCCTAAGTTACTGCTAATATCCTTATCATTTACAATAGAGGTACCAAGTAATACAGTTCCCTTTATGATGAAAAGATTTCCCGATGTATACATTCAGCACATCATTTTTATTTTGCAGGGTATGCAAATACAACAAATGACAGTTTTGAAGATGACGAGGGACAATTACAAGGCAAGCAATGCTGAAACTATTGTTTTTGATCTGTTGTATAGTGGATGAAGCCATATGTAATAGTACAATTATCTTTTACAGATGTCGAAAATAACGATGAATAATTTTGAATCTGGAACCAGTGAACTGCAACTATATAACAGATGAACAGAGGGAAAATCCAAATACATTCATTAATGATATACACCAGCTCCAGCAGAACAAGCTGTAAACTCTCAGAATTGTGAAAATATAGAAAGAGGTGATTTTTCAAATGTACATTTTCTTTCAAACGTTCTTGATAATTTCTCTAAGAATATTAAAGAGTTAAAAAAGTAAATCTGGGGGCGTGGCTTGGATGGCAGATTGAACGGACGCATTCTGCAGAGCTCCTGCTTCCCGATCCCAAACTCAGCTCAACATACGATATCTGGCCTGAAATATGGGGAAGTCCCAAAAGGGCCCAACTCAGGGACTAACTACCACAGAGACCTCTTACCACCCGAAAGGA
This sequence comes from Xenopus laevis, assembly GCF_017654675.1. Taxonomy (NCBI): domain Eukaryota; kingdom Metazoa; phylum Chordata; class Amphibia; order Anura; family Pipidae; genus Xenopus; species Xenopus laevis. The sequence goes on from NC_054386.1 coordinate 52,630,065, forward strand.
GAAAGAAATTGACAAATTTTTCAACAAATCGTCTCCTACACGAGCTACTGAGAGTGACTCCAATATGGCCAACGAGGACCACGAAGGTGCCAACTCCAGAAGATCACAATCCTCCCCCCCTCCGACAACATCCATGCCTCCTGCGTCTGACTTATCACCGCTAATTGTTGCATTACCACAAAAAGCGGATCTAACTTGCTTATTAGATGACATCAAAGAGGCACAAAAGCAAGAAACAGCTGAACTCAAACAAGACTTGGCGGCCATTTCAACCAAAATAGGAGCGCTCGAGGAGACACAAGCAGGCCTCACACTGGCAAGTTCAGCAGAACTCGGACAAGATTGCTTAACAAGCACGCCATATCTATGTTCTTCGACGACTCCTCGAAGACACTGAAAACAGAATTAAGCGTAATAACTTAAGAATACGGGGAATATGCGAAGAGGTCCCGCAATCTGAGTTGAAATGAATACTCACATCGATTTTCAATGACCTCTTGGAACAGGATAAAGAAACGGAGATTCGGATAGACAGACTACACCGCGTGGCAGGCAGTAGATCGGGTAGGCCGCGAGACGTGCTGTGTTGCTTGCATAGCTACATAGCAAATTCAAAATGGTAAAGCTGGAAGAGACCACCATTGATATTTATCAGGACTTAGCGCACTCCACAGTGTTCCAGCGCCGCCTGCTAAGAGAAGTAACAACAACTCTTCTCAAATCACGCAACATAGGCTACAAATGGGGCTTCCCTTTTGCCCTAATCGCAAACAGAAATGGGAAAAGCTACACTCTCAAAGAACCCACCGATGCCCCGTTCTTTTTTAACAGTCTGGGCCTACCATGTGTAGACTTACAGGAATGGAGCAGATTTGTCTATGCAGAAGACACTGCGAAGCAAGATCAAGCTACGGCATCGGAATCAATGGGCACATAAGTGTACTGTACTTTACTACTACTACTACGCTTTGCGCACAATAATTCGAATGGAGGCCAGTTGACCGGCTAATATTTGTTTGAATTTTGATCTGATGTGGGCATTCGGTTCCAGCTGGAACGTGAATAGCGTTACAAGCAATACAGATGACGAAAACACAGCACACTTTTAACTGAGTTACGCAACACCCACCAGCTCAAAGGTCCTAAATCGCCACTCCGTGACATGGACACATGATAGCGGTTTGCATCTGGAGCCTTCTATTAAAGTTATCTTTCCAGTTATTCCAGTTCCTTCTCAATTTTTCATGGAGAAAACTTTATACTGTAATGTTTTCTTGCGGAACGCATTCCTATGCTTTACTATTTCAGTTAAAGTCCTTGTTAATCTTTCTTACTTCTTACTGCAGACGTGACAATCTGTTATATCTAAAACGCTCTGCCTCAACATATTCAAAAGCGTGACTACACCACCTTTAGCGTACCATCTGACAAAGTGGAACAGTGCAGCAAAGAGACCCATACAACGATTCTATTTTTCGTGTTTGACTAAGGATACCCAGTTATTGCATTTTTATAATTTTCTATTTTAAGGCTGCATTAATCTGTTTCCTAATGATACTGTTCTGATTGTACATTACATGTCATAATTGTACTTGAGGCCCATTTAATCTACATGACTTGCTATTTTTGTAAATATAAAATACCGTGAAGTTCTAAGAATGCCGGACTAATGTTTTATCTGATGAATGTTGCAGATATATCTCAGTACTGACCTCAAATAGTTGCTCATCATCCGAACAGAGGATTGGTCTATAGAATGATCTCATCCACCCTTTTTTTTTTTTCTTTCTCCTTCCCCCCCAAATTCTTTACCCCTTTTTATCATTTTATCTCCCTCACAAAGCCACCCTATGAGAATGCCAAACTAATGATTTCTTTGAAGAATATTGTAGGAATCTCCCCGGGATTACCTCGAATAGTTGATCATAATCCGATTGATGGAGTGACCTACAGAAGGATTCCTCACCCCACCCCCTTTTTTTTTTTAGGTACACAATCAGGATGGGAACATCTTAGAGTAATGGAAATGTTATATATTTACTTTGCTTTCCAATGGTATACGCATATTTCCTGAATGTCCTCAAATAGTTCATTTCTGTCATTGTTAATATGTAACAGGAGTTTCTTTTGAAAAGCCCTTCCCCCATTTTTTTTTTTATACTTTCTCTCTTCTTATTATTAGTGCTGGGTATATATGTTATTAGAACTGGTGTATATTGCAATCAGAATAACAATGCTGAACGGGATAGATGTTTCATTTGGAACTGTCCTCCCCCCCTCTTTTTATTTTTTTTTATTTATTTTTTTATTACTTCTCCCCTTCTTTCTCCCTTTAATTTAATAATGATGTGCAGTATCATTCTCTGTCTTTTTTTTTAACCTTTAATATTTCTGTGGCCCGGTCTTGTCACGTACCTATCGTTTTCGATACTTTAGCAGGAATTAGTTTTTGGGAGGAAGGGGATGGAAGGAGAAAAGGAAAGAAAAAGGGAACAGAAAATAAAAAAAAAAAGAGAAAGAGATAAAAAGAAAAAAGAGAAAAAAAGGAAAAAAAGAGAAAAAAAAAGAAAAGAAGGGGAAAAAAAAAAAAAAAAAAGAAAATGAAAACACATTCTCAGATCCCCATGGACGACTCACACACATCCACCTGATGTTACAATTACCATGGCCCAAGGCTCGAAAGGAATCGGGAACTAGGTACCTGCTTCTTGTGCAAAGAACTTACCACCACCGTCACACCTCTCTCTCTGCGCTTTAATAATTATCTACTCAGGGAATGCTTTACGCTTCCGTTGGGCAGCATTAAGCGCATTAACACCTCCTCTCTTCCCGCCTACACGGTGAGGACAGGAGTTCTTCTACCTTTTTACCCCTCTCTATACTACACCCATCCTTTTCTTCCTTATCCCAACACCCACTAAACCCAACCCCCCCAGTGCAGCGGGGTATTGACGTACCTTTGACCCTGGTGTACAGTCATCTCTCTACACACATACAATGCAAAGGAACAAAACAGACTCATTCCAGATAATCAGTATAAACGTAAATGGTCTAAATTCTCCACAAAAAAGAATTCTACTATCCTCAGAACTACAAAAAAGGAAGGCAAGCATTGCATTCATACAGGAAACACATTTCAAGGAGGGTTGTACTCCTAAATGGAATAACAGGCACTTCCCAGACATATATCTCAGTAGGTCTCAACCCAGCAAGGTTAGGGGAGTAGGAATAGCACTTGCACGCAACTTCGAATTTGTACTTAAAGAAAAAAGAGCGACACCAATGGGCGTTACATATTCATAAAAGGCACTTTTCTCGGGCGAATATACACGCTAGCCAATATATACCTACCTAATGCCGACCAAGCGACCGAGTTTGCACGCATTGCGGATCACTTACTTGTTCTCTGAAGGTACCCTTATCTTAGGCGGCAATTTCAACCTCCCTATGGAGCCAACACTAGACTGTTCTTCGAACCAGACTTCCATATCTAAGACTCAAATAACTAAAACCAAAAAACTCCTTCACCAATTACAATTAGCCGACCCGTGGCGAATTCTCTACCCTACAGCGAAAGACTATACTTTCTATTCCCACCGACATCACACTTACACTAAAATTGACCATTTATTCGTCTCTCAGAATGCATTACAAGATGTACTACAAAGCCAAATCCATCCCAGGACTTGGTCAGATCACTCCATGATCACCCTTAAACTTTCCACACCATTAAACAGAAGAAAAACACATTCCTGGAGAATCAATGAATCTCTTTTAAAAGACGAACAGATTGTCACAGATTTAACTTCTAAAATCTCAATGTACTTCACTGAGAACAACCTACATATACCTACCTAATGCCGACCAAGCGACCGAGTTTGCACGCATTGCGGATCACTTACTCTCGTTCTCTGAAGGTACCCTTATCTTAGGCGGCGATTTCAACCTCCCTATGGAGCCAACACTAGACTGTTCTTCGAACCAGACTTCCATATCTAAGACTCAAATAACTAAAACCAAAAAACTCCTTCACCAATTACAATTAGCCGACCCGTGGCGAATTCTCTACCCTACAGTGAAAGACTATACTTTCTATTCCCACCGACATCACACTTACACTAAAATTGACCATTTATTCGTCTCTCAGAATGCATTACAAGATGTACTACAAAGCCAAATCCATCCCAGGACTTGGTCAGATCACTCCATGATCACCCTTACACTTTCCACAAAATTAAACAGAAGAAAAACACATTCCTGGAGAATCAATGAATTTCTTTTAAAAGACGAACAGATTGTCACAGATTTAACTTCTAAAATCTCAATGTACTTCACTGAGAACAACCTACATATACCTACCTAATGCCAACCAAGCGACCGAGTTTGCACGCATTGCGGATCACTTACTCTCGTTCTCTGAAGGTACCCTTATCTTAGGCGGCAATTTCAACCTCCCTATGGAGCCAACACTAGACTGTTCTTCGAACCAGACTTCCATATCTAAGACTCAAATAACTAAAACCAAAAAACTCCTTCACCAATTACAATTAGCCGACCCGTGGCGAATTCTCTACCCTACAGCGAAAGACTATACTTTCTATTCCCACCGACATCACACTTACACTAAAATTGACCATTTATTCGTCTCTCAGAATGCATTACAAGATGTACTACAAAGCCAAATCCATCCCAGGACTTGGTCAGATCACTCCATGATCACCCTTACACTTTCCACACCATTAAACAGAAGAAAAACCCATTCCTGGAGAATCAATGAATCTCTTAAAAGACGAACAGATTGTCACAGATTTAACTTCTAAAATCTCAATGTACTTCACTGAGAACAACCTACCAGAGACCTCACCAGTAACCTGTTGGGAAGCACATAAATGTGTGATTAGAGGCTTTTGATCCAAATACGGGCTAGTAAGAAAAAAGAAAGAGAACAAAAATATCGTGATCTTATAGACAAGATAACCTTACTGGAAACAACACATAAGCAAACTCTATCCCAGACTTCATTGCAGGAATTGACAGAAACTAGGAAGCAACTTGCAGAACATCTAGAATACTACACAAACAAAGTCATTACTCTGACAAAACACCGCTTCTACGAACATGGCAACAAATGCGGAAGGCTATTAGCTAGAGTCTTGAAATTTTCACAATCTAATTGAAATTTCATCCCCTCGATACGAAATAAACAAGGCTCAATTGAACACATATCGGATAAAATAGCATCAACATTCCTGGAAGTTCTACATGTCACTATATCAACTGCCTGACCCAGCTTCCATAACTCTACCCTCCTTTTTAGATAAGATTAAGACATATCTAACCTCCGCCAACCTAAATCATATTTCTAAAGAAGTTGCAGACAAACTTGAGGAAGGATTAACCATTGAGGAACTTGAAACAGCCCTTAAAGATACAGCCACAGGCAAAAGCCCAGACGGCTTCACAATATCCTATTACAAAATATTCAAAGACAAATTGCTACCTTTCATGTGCTCAGCATTTAATGACATTGCCTCAGGAAAGTCCTTCGACAAGTCATCACTTATAGCTTATATCACACTGCTTCTGAAACCTGGTAAAGAGGCAACAGAACCAGGAAACTACCGACCCATCTTGCTAATTAACACTGACATAAAACTATTAGCGAAGATCCTTTCCCATAGAATACATTCGTTTCTTCCTAACCTGATACACCCGGAACAAGCCGGTTTTATCCCGGGAAGAGAGGGTAGAGATAACACGAACAGACTGGTAAACCTGATGTTCTGTGCCAAAAAGCAAAAAATCAAGAACATGCTATTATCTACAGACGCCGAAAAAGCGTTTGATAGGGTCAATTAGACATTCATGTTTACCTGTCTTCAGCAAATAGGATTAGGGCCTAAAATGTTGACTTGGATATCCTCATTATATACCAACCCCACAGCCCGCCTAAAAATAAATGGGCTCTTATCTGACCCCTTTGATATCCGTAATGGCACAAGACAGGGATGCCCACTATCACTCACCCTTTTCGTATTAGCCCTAGAACCACTCCTATGCCACATCTCAGTGCGTAACACACAACAAAAAATTGCTGCCTATACAGATGACCTTCTGTTCTTTCTGACCAACCCCACAGCATCGATACCAGCGCTTAACCAAGAGCTCCTCGTATATGGGAACCTCAGCAATTTCAAGATAAACTTTTCTAAATCAATGGCCTTAAATATCTCAATCCCGGAGGACACGATAAATTGCATATCTAAGGGTTTTCCCTATAAATGGAGTCCACAAACTCTTACCTACTTGGGCCTCCACATTACCAGAGACACCTCAACCTGGGCTGAACTAAATTTGAAACATGTAATCTCAAAGGTTAAAAAAGACTTAATAGCCTGGAAAGATAAACCCATTTCCTGGTTTGGACGGATGAGCGTTATAAAAATGAATATCATGCCTAGAATTCTATATATCTTCCAAACACTTCCACTACATATAGGAGAGTCACAACTGAACCAGCTACAAAAAATAATACAACATTTTATCTGGCAGGATAAAAAACCAAGAATTGGCCAAAAACTATTAATTAAAACTAAACGTCAGGGGGTGTAGTCTTACCCAATTGTCACACATACTACTATGCATCAGTTCTATTGAGAATATTAGACTGGTCCCATTATGCAAATATAAAAATATGGATTGAGATAGAACAGCAGTCAGCATATTCCCACCTCATACACTTACCCTGGTTAGATCACATATATAGGAGAATAAAACATCCAGACCATCCTCTCCTGTCTAACACCATGCAAATATGGGATAAATGTCGTACAAAATACTCACTTACCTCCTATCCATCGCCTCTCATACCCTTAATTAATAACCCTGCCTTCCCTCCCGGATTGCAACCTAACAGCCTACAGAGATGGTTGATTGAAAGAAACCTTCAACTCACTCACTTCATGGAAAATAAAGCACTTGTATCCAAAGACAGACTACAAAACTTATCACCATTCACACAGTTGGATCAGTTAAAATTCCCACAGATTTCCCACTATTTCCACAGTTTAGGAGGATCACAAATGTTAGGACGGGACCTTACTAAATTTGAAACAGCATGTACTGTACATTGCTTGACCCACCGAAACATGCTATCTCCCTCTTATTCAAATTACTTCAACTACCGACAAATTGGGAATCAGTATCCTTTATCAATAGATGGTCCAGAGACCTAAACGCTCAGTTAGAAGATGTCCAGATTGAAAATATGCTATCCAAACTACTCAAAAGCTCGAGATGCTGCCGTATACAAGAATTAAACTATAAGATAGTTACAAGATGGTACTATACACCCTCTAAGATACAACATGTATACAAAACTTCAAACGGCAATTGTTGACGATGTAATAGAGAAAACAAGATTTGTGTACTCACCGATAAATCTGTTTCTCTAAGTCCCGAACAGGCAGCACAGGTACCAAAGGGTTAATGTCTTCTTCCCTCTAGGAGGCAGGATGACAGGAAAAAAACTGCAGGGCTGCTCCTCCTCTCCACGACATTAGCCCATCCCACTTTAGTTATTGTTATCAAGCATAAATAAGAAGGAATTAATACAGCAAAGGGCGGGAACATCCTGTGCTGCCTGTTCGGGACTTAGAGAAACAGATTTATCGGTGAGTACACAAATCTTGTTTTCTCAAACGTCCCTTGGCAGCACAGGTACCAAAGGGTTATGTCCCAAAGCAGAAGGGAGGGCAGTGAAATAAGAAAAAGACTGTAGAAAAGAGAAGCAACTGATTAATTCGAAAAACAAAAAAGCAGAACATAAAGCCTTCCATTATAGTAGGGGAAGACTCTTACAAAACTGCCGCTTGTAGAACTTTGCGGCCAAAACTCGCCTGTGATGAGGCATAAACATTGAACTTATAAAATTTAGTGAACGTGTGTACTGATGACCATGTGGCCGCCCTACAAATCTGATCTGCGGATGCCTGATTTGCTTGAGCCCAGGATGTACTCAGTGCTCTTGTAGAGTGTGCAGTCACTCTGAAAGGAGCTGGTTTTCCTTTTGCTGTGTAAGCCAAAATGATTGTCTCTCGGATCCATCTGCTGAGAGACGCGGAACTAGCTTGTTTACCTCGTTGAGGCGCTCCAAAGAGAACAAAAAGAGTCTCGGATTTTCTGAAATCCTGAGTTCTATGTAGATAGTACTTGATTGCCCGTACAACATCTAATGTGTGGAGTGCCTTCTCTTTAGAATTTTTGGGCTTCGGGCACAACGACGGTAAGACAATGTCCTGATTTATGTGGTAGTCAGATACCACCTTAGGTATGAATTCAGGTTGAGTGCGAAGTACAACTTTATCCTCGTGTATCACACATAAGGGCGGTCGACAAGACAGAGCCGCCAGTTCTGAAACTCGCCTAGCAGATGCTATGGCTACTAGGAATACCACTTTTAGAGACAACAACTTTATACTGATGGAATGCATGGGTTCAAAAGGAGGCTTTTGAAGCGCGTTCAAGACCAGAGTGAGGTCCCATGGCGGTGTAGGTGCACGCCAACGGGGACGTATATGTTGTGCGGCTTGTAAAAAAGTCTTTACGTCTTTTTGCTCAGCTAAAGGTTGTTGGAGCAAAATTGAAAGAGCCGATACCTGGACCTTGAGAGAACTTGTGGCCAGGCCCTTGTCCAGGCCCTGTTGCAGAAAATCCAATAAATCTGAGATAGGTAGAAATGTATGATTTAACTGATTTCGGTTGCACCACTCTAGGAATATCTTCCAAATCCTGTGATATGACCGCTTGGTGGATTTCTTCCTGGCTTGTAGTAGAGTCTGCACTACTGAGTGAGAGAAACCTTTTTGTGACCATATTGCGGCTTCAATAGCCAAGCCGTCAGGGCAAGCATGCTCAGATTGTGATGTTGGTACGGACCCTGGGTCAACAGGTCCGCCCGCAGTGGTAGTCTCCAGGGGTCGGCTATGGACATGTTCTTCAAGTCCGAAAACCATGCCCTCCTGGGCCAATATGGTGCTATTACAATGGCTGTGGTATGGTGTAACTTCAGTTTTCTCAGAACCTTGTGAATCATTGGTAGTGGCGGAAACACATAAACCAGATCGAAGTTCCAGTTGATAGTCAGCGCATCTATTGCTGCGGCTCTGCAATCTCGGTACCGTGTGCAGTACATCGGTAGCTGATGATTGAACGTCGATGCCATGAGATCGATTTGGGGCCATCCCCATTTCTTGGCAATCTGCACGAATATCTGACGGTTCAGCTTCCATTCCCCTGGGTCTAGAGTCTGCCGACTGAGAAAGTCCGCTTCCCAGTTGTCCTGGCCTGGAATGTAGATGGCAGAAAGTTGTGGGACTGTTTGTTCTGCCCAGGTAAGTATCTTGGCTGCCTCTTTCCAGGCTGCTTGACTGTGTGTGCCGCCTTGATGATTTAGATAGGCTACAGCGGTAGCATTGTCTGTTTGTATCTTTACTGGGGAACCGTGCAGAACCGTGGTCCAGTGCACTAGAGCGTGTCGGATAGCTCGAAGTTCGAGGACGTTGATCGGCAGCTGAGCCTCTGTTGGCGACCATCTTCCCTGTACCGTCTTGTCCTGGAAAACTCCTCCCCAACCCGCTAGACTCGCATCTGTGGTAACCATGAGAGAGTTTGTTACTGAACATGCACGTCCCCCTGCCAGATTTTGTTTCCGTGTCCACCAAAACAAGGACTGTTTGGTGTTTCGCGACAGACAAATTTTGCCGTCGAGTGTTGTTGGTGACCTGTTCCATTTCCGCAGCAGTTCCAGTTGAAGCAGTCTCATGTGGAATTGTGCGTAAGGTACCAGATCTATCGATGCCGTCATTAATCCCAAGAGATGCATTCCATTTCTTATGGAAATCTCTGACTTGTGAATGGTCGACAAAGTCGCTTTGATCAGCTTTTGAATTTTTTCTTGAGTGAGAAACACCCTGTGTCTTCGAGAATCGAAGAGTGCCCCCAAAAAAACTATGGACTGGGCTGGACACAAAGAGCTCTTTGCTGGGTGAATTATCCACCCATGTTGCTGTAGTATGAATTGGCAAGTATCTGTGTGTCGTCGTGCGATCTCTTTGGATGGAGCCCGGAGAAGGAGATCGTCCAGATATGGGATAATGATTAGATGCTGTTCCCTCATGTAGGCCACTAGACTGGCCATGACCTTGGTGAAAATTCTCGGTGCCGTGGCCAGACCGAAGGGAAGAGCTTGAAACTGAAAATGCTCGTTGGGTAGTGCAAACCGCAGGAATCTTTGATAGTGTGGATGGATGGGGATGTGTAGATAGGCATCCTTTAAGTCTATCGAGGTGAAATAATCGCCCTGTTCTACATTGGCGATGACTGCTCTCAGAGATTCCATCTTGAAAGTAGGGACCTGAAGAAAGCGATTCAGTTTCTTTAGATCTAAGACTGGTCGCAGAGAACCGTCCTTTTTGGGAACCATGAAAAGGTTTGAATAAAAACCTTGATTGCGTTGGTGTGTAGGTACTGGAACGATGACCTCCTTTTTTTCGCATCTCCTGGATGGCGCGAAAGAATTCGGCCTTTTTGTCCGGGTTGGTTGGTATTCTGGATCTCAAAAATCTGGTTGGTGGAGGTTGCTGGAAAAAAGGTTCGTAACCGTATGTAATTACTTTGTGAACCCATGTGTCTGAAGTGTTCGATAGCCACACCTCTTTGAAAAAACGGAGTCGTCCCCCTACCGTCTCCTGAGGAATAGAGGCGGCTAAAGCATCAGGAATCTTGTTTATCCGTGGTCGTCTTGGTTTGACGACGTTGTGGGTTCCATGTTGACTTTCCAGAACCCCGGAAACCCTTAGAGTTGGCCCCGGTATTAGATCTCGAATTCCTCGAAAAATTCTGTTGAAAACGCTTGTTGTAGGAATATCGAAACGAGCGTTGTGAATTCTGTGGAGGCCTGGATCTCTTGTCCTGGGGTAAGAAATTGCTCTTACCCCTGAAATCTTTGAAATTATCGCGTCCAGCTCACTGCCGAAGAGTGTGGTTCCAGTAAATGGAAGCGAAACAAGATTCTTTTTGGAGGCCGGATCTGCACTCCATGGCTTTAGCCACAATGCCCGTCTAGCAGCGATTGCTAGTGCTGATGATTTAGCGAGTAGATGAAGCGAATCCATTGACGCATCACATAAGTAATGAATAGCGTTCAACATCTTAGACAGGTGAGATGACATGTCGAATTCCTCCTCAGAAGCTTCCTGTATGGCTTCCTGGGCCCACAGAGTAAGTGTTCGTGCAACACAAGCCATAGCTATGGTAGGTTTGAAAGCTGACGTGGTGGAAGTAAAAATATTCTTTAACAGACTTTCGGTCTTTCGATCCATAGGGTCTTTGAAAGACGTGCCATCTTCCAGTGGAATAGTTGTTCGTTTCGCGAGTCGCGCCACCGGAGCATCTACCTTGGGAACCTGATCCCATTTGTCTTTATATTGTTGTTGAAAAGGGTATAGATTATCCAACCGCTTATCTCTGGCTAATTTTCGGTCAGGAAATTTCCATTCTTTCTTTATCACTTCCTCCACTGTTTCGTGGACTGGAAAATGTCTCTGTGGTTTAGAAACTGAGCCAAAAAGTTTGTCCAGGGTTTTAATCTCCTTTGTTTCTTCTTGTAAGTCTAAGGTGATAAACATATCAGCCAACAGTGCGTCTACCGCCTCAGTTTGTGACCTTTTTGAAGGTTGTGAGGCTGTGTCTAACTGATCCGAATCAGAGTCATTAGGATCTAAGGATGGATCCTCTTCCGAAGACTCAGGACATGTTTCTGAAGTGCTCGGATGAGCAGTATGTAAAGCAGTATTAGTAGGTTTTTGCTTTTGCATGGCAGCTGTCGCCAGCTTTTCAATGGATGAAGTCATCCCCAAAAAAGATTTTTGAAAATCCTTAAGCCAGTCCGGCATTTCTGGTGGTGGTGGACTGCTTTCTGGAGGAGAGACGTCTATTCTGGGTCTTTTTGAGGAGCCACTGGCGGAGGACTTAGTCCGCTTGCTGGAGGGTTTCTTGGGGGGCAGCTGAATTGGTTCCCCCATTTGGCTGGGCCCCAAGGAAGAAGTAGTCTCCCCTTCCATAATGGTAAGGCACTATTTTAGTGAAGGCAGCAGATAAGGAGCAGAGTATACCCAAAAAGCCCCAGAGGTAAAGCAAAAGATTACCTTGTTAGTGAGGAGCGGTCAGGGTAATGTCGCAGAGAGTCGAGCTGAAAGAAAGCCCTCTTTGTCTGATGCGCAGTAATGCGCTATGCAACAACGGAACGGCGCGAAAACCGCTTGTCGCGTCAATGACGTCATCACGCCATGCGTGCGCACGTCCCCCTGACCGTCCCATGCTACCGCCGGTCTCCCAATGCGACCGTTTACTTGACTGTGGCAGCGCAATAGCATGCCTTTACTGTCTGTGCCTATTAACAGCGCGAAAGCATGTCTTCCCATGATTTTAACATATAGCAGCGCAGAAGCATGCCGTTGTCAAGAGGACCGAGTCACTCTATAGGGAATATGGTAGCGCCCCCGCATACCTTGCCCTGCTGTGTGCTGTGTCTAAGATAGCGCTCGCTTTGAACTTAGTGAGGCATGACACACAAGTGAACCGCAGCGTAAAAGCCTGCTGCACTCGCACACAAACACCAACGTGTATAAATAATGAGGGCAGCGCAAAAGCATACCCCTTACAAGCGATATTTCTAGAAAAAATAAAGGGAGAAAAAAATTACCTACCTCCTTGGGAGCAGGATGACAAAAAACTAAAGTGGGATGGGCTAATGTCGTGGAGAGGAGGAGCAGCCCTGCAGTTTTTTTCCTGTCATCCTGCCTCCTAGAGGGAAGAAGACATTAACCCTTTGGTACCTGTGCTGCCAAGGGACGTTTGAGAAAAAGGAACCTTACTCCATATATTTTGGACGTGCCCCCTCATAAAACCTTTCTGGGAAGAGGTCTGCCTACTCTCCGGTCAAATTTTAGGGGTTGATATCCCAGCGAATCCTCTACAGGTACTACTATTCCATAACCCTCTGCCAGTAGCAACCTTCAACGTGGGTCTTGAACCACAATTACTAAATGCAGCCAAACTTCTGATACCTTTACATTGGAAGACTACATATATCCCCACTATTAAGGATTGGTACAAAAAAATTTTGGAAATATGCAGATTCGAGGAACTGTCCTCTTCGAATCCAGACCAGATCTCTAAATTCATTGCTGTCTGGCCTCGGTGGTTTCTTTTCAAGTAAACTGATTCTAATAAAACATCACAGTAGGGATAATTGTGGTCATAACATCCCCGTTGCACTTAGCCATCCACTTTCTTGCTTTATCCCTTTCCCCTCAATTCTACCCCATTTCATTTTCCACAATACTGAAGCTTTTCTCTTAGCCACTGGCTATTCAACAGGTCAGATATGCCTCGACAATTTATCTCCACGAGTACATACCCTTGGTAGTTGGTAATGATCTCTATTCAGGAATTTGTACAACATACTAAATGTGTATACAAGCTGTAACCATCATCGACCATTTATATATGTATTTATAAAGCTCTGTATTGTTGGAAGTTTACAATAAAGTTTTTTTTTATTTTTTTTGAAAAAAAAGTAAATCTGAGAAACCAAACAATTATGAAAAGTGTACAAACTACATTAAAATCAATGACCCATCATATCTCACAAATACAACGACAGCAAAGAGCTGATTCTTTGAGGTATCGGTCTGTAAAGCTGCGAATGTTACAAGAAAATAACAAACTTGTCTTAAAATTATTAGAAAAACAGAAAGAAGTTGTCAGTAGCCAATGTGGACCAAGTACTACAGTGACATGTCCAAAATATCATACTTGGAAAGCAGTATCTAGAAATGATGCTGTTTCTGACAGCACTTTTCAAAAGAAAAACACTACCTCCCAAAAAAATAAAAAATAAAACCAATAGTTCTAAACAAAGTTTATAAACTTTGTCTTTGGTAAGAACTAAGGAGTAACTTATTCATGATCACATCAAACTATTCACTTTTGCTGTGTAACTCAAGTTCTTGAAACAACAAAAGGAGGTTGTTTAAATGCAGTATGTTTTTGTTGTTTCAAGAACTTTGTTAACATTTCTCGTAAACATGTCAGCAGTTACTGTTAGAGTTTTATGGCTACTTAACTATTTTCAAATACATGTTTTAAAAAATAGAAAATGTAATGGGAAATAATGTGCAAGACCTAAATGGAAAACACACCCCCACATTTGACAGAGCAGAGACAGTTGGCTGGATGTAAAAAGGTCTAATATTTTTCTCCTACACAAATATAACTGATTCCACAGATTGATAGCACAATTGTTTGTTAGCTGTCTGGGACAATGCAACCTCATCCTTTTTCCTTTCTTAAGTATTGTATTATAAGGACTTAAGTCCCTCTGGTTTGTAGGGAATCTGTGCACCATAGAAGCAAAAAGACTTCAGTCCCAAAACTGAGGGAGAATGTTACATTGCACTGTCCTCATAAGGCATCTTGTGTAATAGCTATCTGGAATTACCTTTTTTTTCATAAATCTGTTGAATAAGGTATGTTTGTTTAGAAATATTTTTCTGTTTCAATAGTGCTTATTCACCATTTCAATATAATTCCAACTGTGTTCATGTACAAATGTGGGTAGGGGTATATTTTCTATTTAACAAAATTTAGGTGACAAACTTTGCAAATGATGTCCATCTATAAGACTGTACTTTTGAAATGTACTTTTTGAAATATTTACAAATGCAAATTGAAGTTCACAATATTGTAGTTTGTAATGAAGACAAGAGTTACATAAAAAGTGAGGAGATCAGTTGATTCCTAACATGCCACCCGTTATCTGTATTCTCATTACTACTAGCATTGATAACTTGCTCTACGTGGTTTATCCCCAAGTCATCAATATGTGTAAGCCCATGAGATGCAAAACACAGCATGCCAAAATAATGCAGGTTACTTTCAGAGGAGAATACTGCAGTACTCCTCCTGATTTGTCCAGGCATCGAAACCTTGCTTTTAATAAACCAAAAGTTTGTTCAATTACAGAACATGTGCTGCGGTGTGACTCGTATTTTTCCTCAGCATTTGTCTTGGGGTTCAGAACAGGTATTAAAAGCCAGGACCAGCATCCATATCCAGAATCACCTACAAAAAAAACAGTAAATTAGTTTGAAGCTTTCTAACTATTACTAGTTTGTGATAGTTGTGCTACAACTATCACAAACTATTGACCTAGATGCATGTGCATGACAATAGTGATTACTGCTGTGGCACTTTTATTCAGGGCTAGACATAACTGGCAAAAGTACACTTATGAATGCATCTAGTATAGGTAAATCTAAAAAAAAAGAAAATCATTCTTCAGATGTCACGTCTTTGAAGAGTTACAATGTGCCATTGTGATTGGATTAATGGAAGAGTTTATATGCCGAGAACTTCCCACACCAGTCAGTTGAACTGAAGAAGCTGCTCGGATGAGTAGTGAAATGTCTTCATTGATTACTCAGCAAGTCCAGTTGTTTTTAGATTTACCTATACTAGATATACCATGACCTGGATGAATGAAAATCTTCATAGTCATACACTTATGAATGAACCTACCTAATAACCATCCTTCAGGCATGAGACCATCTTAAAAATTTTTAAATAATGTAGACTGTCTCAGTATATATGAATCATGACATGATGCAGGAAATCCTGATTTCACACTCATTAATCTGCATTCACACCTGAGGAACTTGGATTTATAGTTGGCTACTTAGCTAATCACTCTTATCATAATCCTACTGTAAGCAACAAAAATGCATATAAAAACAGAGTGATGACCAAACTCATGCATATATTGGAACGCAAATATGGAATTAGGAGAACCATTAATTAAATTCAAGTGCGCTACTCAGATTTGAAAAGACGTGACAAGGAGTATTATGAACACATATTGACAGCAATTGGACAAGGTAAGCAAATTTCTAATGATAAAAGCAATATTTGACTTTACAAAGCAGTTTTTTTAACATCTATTTTTTTAGGTGTGTCCAAGAAGTGCAGTTCACAAATGGACACTCAAAAAGGAAATGAAGGTAAAAGATGTATTATAAATGGTTGTATGTGGACTGATTGATAGATATATTTAGATAGATGTGGCTAGATGCAATGAACCTCTAAGAAAGAAATTGTTTAAGGAAAAGCACATCTCATGTGACTGTGAAAGCCATTGCATTGAAGTTAAAGAAATTGTTCGGCGAATTGATGTGCAACTGGATTCTTTAATTGTTAAAATGGATCCATTGCTCAAATGCTCCTTTTTGGTTCAAGAAAAACAGTGATAGGTTAAAAGGTTAATAAATGTTCATGTTACTTTATGGTTATTGTAACATACATAGTAACATAGTAAGTAAGGTTGAAAAAAGACACATGTCCATCGAGTTCAACCTTCTTTTTTTTTTATTAACTACCTATCTGCCAGTTGATCCAGCGGAAGGCAAAAAAAAAACCGATCTGAAGCCTCTCCAATTTGCCTTAGAGGGGGAAAAATTCCTTCCTGACTCCAAAATGGTAATCGGACTAGTCCCTGGATCAACTTGGACTATGAGCTATTTCCCATAACCCTGTATTCCCTTACTTGCTAAAAAGCTATCCAACCCCTTCTTAAAGCTATCTAATGTATCAGCCTGTACAACTGATTCAGGGAGAGAATTCCACATCTTCACAGCTCTCACTGTAAAAAACCCCTTCCGAATATTTAGGCGGAACCTCTTTTCTTCTAATCGGAATGGGTGACCTTGCGTCAGATGGAAAGACCTACTGGTAAATAAAGCATTAGAGAGATTATTATATGATCCCCTTATATATTTATACATAGTCATCATATCACCCCTTAAGCGCCTCTTCTCCAGCGTGAACATCCCCATTTGGCCAGTCTTTCCTCATAGCTAAGATTTTTTAATACCTTTTACCAGCTTAGTTGCCCTTCTCTGTACCCTCTCTAATACAATAATGTCCTGTTTGAGTGATGGAGACCAAAACTGTACGGCATATTCTAGATGGGGCCTTACAAGTGCTCTATACAGCGGAAGAATCACCCCCTCCTCCCTTGACTTTATGCCCCTTTTAATACAGCTCAAGACCTTATTTGCCCTTGATGCTGCCAACTGGCATTGCTTGCTACAGCCAAGTTTATCATCTACAAGGACTCCAAGGTCCTTTTCCATAATGGATTTGCCTAGTGCAGTCCCATTAAGGGTATAATTGGCTTGGAAATTTTTACATCCCAGGTGCATGACTTTACATTTATCAACATTGAATCTCATTTGCCACTTAGCTGCCCAGATTGCCAGTTTGTCAAGATCATGTTGCAAGGATGCCACATCCTGGATAGAATTAATTGGGCTGGATAATTTTGTGTCATCTGCAAACACTGATACATTATTTACAACACCCTCCCCTAAGTCATTAATGAACAAGTTAAAAAAAAGTGGACCCAATATTGAGCCCTGGGGGACCCCACTAAGAATCTTACTCCAAGTAGAGAATGTCCCATTAACAACCACCCTCTGTACCCGATCCTGTAGCCAGTTTCCTATGCACATGCAAACTTCTTCATTAAGCCCAACAAATCTTAGTTTAGAAAGCAGTCGTTTGTGGGGCACAGTATCAAACGCTTTGGCAAAATCCAAATAGATCACATCTACTGCCCCCCCACTGTCCAGAATCTTACTTACCACATCATAAAAAGCAATCAAATTCGTCTGACATGACCTATCCTTCATAAAGCCATGCTGATTGTTGCTCATAATGCCATTCATTAGGAAAAAATTTTGAATGTGATCCCTTAACAAACCTTCAAATAATTTGCCTACCACAGATGTCAAGCTTACTGGCCTATAATTGCCAGGCTGAGATCGTAATCCCTTTTTAAATATTGGAATAACATCAGCTTTTCTCCAATCCATAGGCACCATACCAGATGACAGTGAATCTGAGAAAATCAGAAATAAGGGCTGGTCTAAAACTGAACTAAGCTCTCTTAGAACCCGGGGGTGTATGCCATCAGGCCCTGGAGCCTTGTTTACATTAATTTGTATTAAAGCTTTTTGAATCATATCCTGAGTCAGCCACTGACTAGATTGAGCTGAACCATTCGTGCAGTTATTAAGTGAGCCTGTGAACCCAGACTCCTCTATTGTATACACTGAAGAAAAGAACTGATTTAACACATTTGCCTTTTCTGTATCTGTTACAACCATACTGGTACCATTATTTAATGGAGCAACACTCTCGACCTGCATCTTTTTACTATTAATATATTTAAAAAACTTTTTAGGGTTAGTTTTCACCTCCACCGCAATTAACTCTTCATTTCTTTTCTTAGCCTTCCGGATTGCTGATTTACAACATTTATTACAGTGTTTATATTCATTAAATGCAGCTTCTGTCCCTACAGATTTGTAGTTTTTAAATGCCTTTCTCTTCTTTCCCATTAACTTCTTTACTTCTGTATTAAGCCACACAGGATTATTCTTAGAGCTTCTACGTTTTTTTTTTTTAACTTCGGGTAGTTTATTGAAAGAAAAAGTAAGCAGTTTACAATGTAAAGACAAATCACGGAAAAACATTGTGTCACATGTTACATGTCTAGATCAAGCAGGGTGAAAGAAGCATAGCATGTAATATACATGTCGTCATGAATAGTGCATTACACAACAAAAGCAAGACTCCCTCCAATGAGGGATTAACATCCAGTTAAACAAGTGGAATATAAATGCCAGTTACCTTTCCTGAACCCTATTTGATTTAAACTGCTAGTGGTTGCCTTGGGTGTAGGGGGTAAATGTCAGTCCAGGATCCCCAAATTTTATGGAATTTGGTAGGGGCTCCCCTTTTTAAGTACATTAGATATTCAGTGGTACAGGTATCCTGCATTATTGCTTTCCAGGCAGAGAAGGTAGGAGGAGCCACAGCTCTCCAGTTCTGGGTAATTAGTCTCTTGGCTAGTAACAGCGCCTCTAGTAGAAAAAGTGACTGACATTGATTCAGTTTTAGGTCTTGAATTATGGCCAAGATGCAAGATTTAGGAGTTCTAGCAATTGTCACCTGAAGCACCCCATCTAAGGCATCTAGTACTTCCCTCCAATATGTAGTAAGAGCTTCTATGTTTAGTCCTTAAGGGAATAAATTGAGAACAGTAATGATTTAATATCATTTTAAAGGACAACCATTTCTGTTCTGTGTTTTTAGCTGAAAACCTAATGCCCCAATCAATGCTCTGTAGGGCAGCCCTCAAGGCACTAAAATTAGCTTTTCCAAAATTCATGGTTTTTGTTGCCCTAGTATATTTTTGTTTTTTGCACCAGACATTAAAAACAAATAAAAGTAATTAAAGTTATTACTTGTCTGTGACTATTATCTACCTCGGAAACAATTTCTCCACTTTAGACATTTATATACAAGTATACAAGTAGTTTATTGAAGAGTATCAGTAATGCAAATTGTTGTGGAACAAATCCAGTGCAGAAAACTCAACTGCAATATTCTTTATTTGGAAGCAATTCTTTATTGCTTCCCAATAAAGAATATTGCAGTTGAGTTTGCTGCCCTGGATTTGTTCCACTACAATTTGCATTAATGATACATTGATTTTGGGTATCGCACACAGGATAACCCGTGGAATTAAACCAACAAGGACTTTTGGTGAGCCGCACTTATTCCCTAAGTTTATTGAAGAGAACAGTACTGACCTACTTATTACTGGAAAGTGAATCTGATAACACTGATTTTACTTTAATTTATAAAAAGCGCTATGTTTTATAGGTCAGTTAGTTCAAAAAAAACCTTTCTAATGGAAAGCAGCATCTTGAATTATGTCTTAAAAAGACAGTAGTGTCACAAAAAGATGCAACATTCTTGTGTTTTACAAAACAAAATATTGTGACCTTATTTTATGCATCTCCTTGGAAAGAACACTGAAATAAATATTGGTTAAAAAAGCATTTTAATAAATATTTGTTAACTTGGCAACTATAATTTGTTTGAATGTTTTTTTTATTATGCTACATCTCAGTATCAAGGTTTCAGTTAACTGACCACAACACTTTCCTGTTCTGTACATTTGTATGATGGTAGCTAATATTTATTTTTTACAATACCTTTGTATAATGTAAACAGAAAAAAAGAGCTGTCATTTTATTGTCCTACACAGTAAAGACGTTTCAGTTCAAGGTATAGCTGAAACAATAATTACATCCCACCACAGAATAATGAAACATATCGGTAAAAATAGATTTTTTATTTATGGAGTATAGCTGTCATAGTATACATGTTTGTAGTGATTAGAGCACAAGTTATAGCGAAATTAAATCAGTGCCCCCCACAAAAAAATAGTTTGGGAACCCCTAACATAAATAAATGAGACACCACACAGCGATGTTTGTGAGTTAACCCCACCATCTCTACAATTATAACACAAACACAGGTGCTGCTGAATTCACACAAGGCAAAGGTTATTTTCTTAAACAATAATGTACCCTGGCCATTTTCTGTCCATCACATGTCTTTCACATAACTGCAAATGTTGAATTAGTGGTCACTAGTGGAACCCTGCAACTATAGCCATATCCAGGATATAGATTTTGCAATTATTCGCCA
This sequence comes from Xenopus laevis, assembly GCF_017654675.1. NCBI lineage: Eukaryota > Metazoa > Chordata > Amphibia > Anura > Pipidae > Xenopus > Xenopus laevis. The sequence continues at coordinate 52,650,750 of NC_054386.1, forward strand.
GCATTCGTACGGCGTATTTTTCAAGTTTCAGTTTTAGCGAATTTTAATGCGAGATCGATATACAACTTTTGATATATAATCGTGTTCCGTTACTCAAGTTCTGAAATACGTGGAGATCGAATCAGGTGGTAAGTTCTTCGCTGCGTACAGAGTTTTTAGAGAGTTTACTTTTATAAATTAGCGATTTTGTTTTTGACATGTTTTGTTACGTATTTGAGTGCGTAAATTAGATACGCATCTTCATAAATTTCGCCCTAAATGGCAGTGTGTTTGGAGTTTCCTTAAATGAGAAGGATCTAGGGGTTTTTGTAGATAACAAGTTGTCTAATTCTGGGCAGTGTCATTCTGTGGCTACTAAAGCAAATAAAGTTCTGTCTTGCATAAAAAAGGGCATTAACTCAAGGGATGAAAACATAATTATGCCTCTTTATAGGTCCCTGGTAAGGCCTCATCTGGAGTATGCAGTGCAGTTTTGGACTCCATTCCTTAAGAGGGTTATAAATAGCTGGAGGGAGTGCAGAGATGTGCAACTAAATTGGTTAGAGGGATGGAAGACTTAAATTATGAGGGTAGACTGTCAAGGTTGGGGTTGTTTTCTCTGGAAAAAAGGGGGGACATGATTACACTTTACAAGTATATTAGAGGACATTATAGACAAATAGCAGGGAACCTTTTTACCCATAAAGTGGATCACCGTACCAGAGGCCACCCTTTTAGACTAGAAGAAAAGAACTTTCATTTGAAGCAACGTAGGGGGTTCTTCACAGTCAGGACAGTGAGGTTGTGGAATGCACTGCCGGGTAATGTTGTGATGGCTGATTCAGTTAATGCCTTTAAGAATGGCTTGGATGATTTTTTGGACAGACATAATATCAAAGGCTATTGTGATACTAAGCTCTATAGTTAGTATAGGTATGGGTATATATAATTCAATTAAAAGTAGGGAGGGGCGTGTGTATGTCTGCTGGGTTTTCATTTGGAGGGGTTGAACTTGATGGAATTTGTCTTTTTTCAACCCAATTTAACTATGTAACTATGTAACCCAGCAGTACCAGACCAGTGTAATAGGTGCAAAGGTTCCCAAGCTGATTTCTTCCACATGGTTTGGAATTTCAGCATTTCTGGTCAGAAATCGCCCAGTACCTCTCACAGTTAATGGCTTTACCAATTGAACTTCATCCAACTGTTTTGCTTCTTAACTATTTGGCAGACACGGTTCTTTCAAGATCAGAAAGAACTCTCCTTATATTTCTCCTATTTCAGGCTAAAAAGGCCATTGCAATCAAAAGGAAAGATGACCATCTGCCCACACTCAACTTCTGGATAGGTCTGGTGGAACAAACCCTTCCAATTTTGGAACAAATTTATACGGCCAGAGGCTGTCCCTCCAAATTCACTAGCACATGGTCTTTGTGGATACTGTTATTCGAACAGACCTCAAGACTCACCTGCACCAAACATGGACTAGCTTCTTCCTGGAGATTAAAAGGATGGGGTGTTTTTTTTTTTTCTCATTGCACTGGTACTGTAATCTTGACAATGTAATGCATCATCTAGGTGAAATGGACCTAAGTATCCATAGACAAGCGGGTTTGCGATATTTTTGGTACTATGCGTATATTCCTCTAAGTTAAGTACTGTACACCTCTCTATTACTGTGCATGGGAATACGCTCCAAAACTTCCACCACTCTCATCGTCCCGATACTTTCTTTCCTTTTCTTCTCTCCTTTCTGCTTTCTAACTCTCTTTCTCTCATCTTTCCCATCTTCTAATGTTTTCCCAGGGGTGTTATTTAAAAACTCCAATGCAATGTCTGTTTAACAATGCTGTTTATTACTTTGATATGCTCTGTGATATAAGGCTTTGTATTGGTTTAATAAATAAATGTTTAAACAACTTCCTTGTCTACTTGGTGGTCAGACTGGCGGGAAAATGACCATGTGGCACTGTTGTAACAAATTTCATTCATATTAACAGTACATGTATCCCTTAATATCTTGGAATTAGAATAGCCCCCTCATCAATTTTACATTCACTTATTTTAAGGTTTACTTATCCTTTAACCTTGAAAGCAGCAAGTAAGTTGCAGGGAAATTGACAATATGTCTAGCCCCATGTCAGATTTCAAAATTGAATATAAAAAAATCTGTTTGCTCTTTTGAGAAATGGATTTCAGTGCAGAATTCTGTTGGAGCAGCACTATTAACTGATTCATTTTGACAAACATTTTTTTTCCCATGACAGTATCCCTTTAACAGGCAGTAACCAATAAGTGACTTGCGATGGGGCCACATGGGTCATAACTGCTGCCTTTGAATCTGAGCTGAATGCAGAGGATCAACTGCAAACTCACTGCACAATTATGTCCTATGTGGCCCCCCTTTAAGTCGCTGACTAACTCAGAGTTAGAGAGCTGAAAAGCAGGAGGTTGTGTTTTGTTATTTTATGTTAGACATCCGGTCACTCCAGAATTTATACATTACATTTTTGGCTAACTATATTAGAAACATTTTTAATTTTGCACAGCTTATCTATTTACCCAATTTTTATTTTTACACTGAATTGTTGCTTTATAAGGCACAAAATGGTCTCAATGTCTTAAATATATTGATAATGGGTTGAGTGCAGAGGACTTCTTGTATTTGTCTATATGAACTTTATGGTTTAAAAATTATTGGTGAGCACAACTTTGTATTTTCCCTTGCTGTGCAAGAGGTTTAAAATACTAACCAGATGAATATTTTGCCATGGTTTGGCCTGTAAATTGTCAATTCCAATTAGTCTGCCCCTTATACAGTCCTGCACCAATCACTTATTGCTTTAGGTTCTGTATGTGACCGACAGAGAGGCCTTGCACATGCCCCCCATAGTATAACATTAACTCTGCAATGCTTAACCCTTGTTATTAACACTGTATTGTATCTCAAGCACCTGTACTTTTAGTACTTTAAGAAAAAGTTACTTTAACACATTTCACACATTTTGCTGATTTTGCATAATTTTTTCCTGGTCCCCTGAAAAACATAAAATGGGCATTCTACTGAATATATATATAGATATATATATATCTATATATATATATATCAAACAAAAAAGTCCAGACCACTTGCTTAATGAAACAAAAAAGACTCCGCCCACCCTCATGTTAAACAAATCAAGCATAACCCCATAATATCAAAAGGAATCACCCAAAATTAGAAAAATTCGAAAACATTTTTTAACATTTTTTCAAAACACTGTTAGCATAATTCTTATATATGTCTGGTTATGCTTCAAATAGATTTTTAGTCACAATTATATAGGAACACCATACAATGGTTTCACTTAAAGTAGAGAAACAATGTAACATATAGGATATGTAATGTCATGACGTCCCAAATTTACCCCTTCCTATAACGATGTATCATACTCATATAAAAGCATGCAGATCATACTCTCTATTGAGTCCCTTTGGATGTAATGTTTGTAATGTATGGATCCAAAATTTTCCCTTTTCTGGAGTTGTAGGAGTCTGTTGCCCCCCCGACGTGGGGGGGCAACTGACTCCAACACAAGAAACCTCAAGGTTGCTACCGAATGTCGTGCTGCATGAAAGTGCGCCGGAACCGGTAACTTCAGTACCTCCTTTCTGATGGTTGATTTGTGCTGGCTAATCCTATCACGGATTGGTTGAATGGTCTCACCTACATAGGCCAACCCACAGGGACACTTCAGCATATATACTACGTATTCAGTGTCACACGTATAATGGTCTTGTATCTCGAATTTCCGCCCTGTATGAGGATGTGTAAAAGCATTTGTGCGTATGACACTGGAGCATTGATTGCATCTACCACACGGGTACATGCCATTTCTCAAAGGTGCTAAAAGTCTCTGCGGGTTGGTCCGTGCAGTGCCTAGATCTGCCTTAACCAATCTGTCCCTCAAACTCCTCGGGCGTTTATACGACAAGAGGGGGGGTGCTTGAAATTCCAGAATATCTGGGTAAGCTTTTTGTAATAAGGGCCAGTGTTTATAAATAATTTGATGTATCTTACGTGTGCTTGGGTGATACATGTGCACGAACGGTATACGTCTTGTCTTCGATACCTCTGGTACTTTTTCCTGTATAATAGAATCCCAATGTAGTTCCCTGACTCTTGCTACCTCCTGATTAAGTAGTGTACTCGGGTACCCCCTCTGTGTAAATTTAGTTGTCATCTCCGTCAAACGTTCAGTAAGATTCTCTTCCTCCGAAACTATTCGTTTAACACGCAACAGTTGCGACCTGGGGAGAGAGGAGATGTTAGCCCTCGGGTGTGAGCTATCAAACCGTAATAGGTTATTCCTATCAGTTGGTTTAACAAATAAATCAGTGTGCAATTGTCTTCCTTTCCGGTACACTGTAGTATCTAGAAATGTCACCATCTCTTCACTATACGCATATGTGAATGTAATGGTTGGAATGCAGGTATCCAAGTATGACTTAAACTCCGACAGGGATCCATCGTCACCCCTCCATACTACCAACAAATCGTCGATATAGCGCCACCACTTAAGGCAATGCCTCTGGAATAGTTCATGTGTATAGACATATGTGTCTTCAAAATAATTCATGAAAATGTTGGCGTACGTAGGAGCGACGTTGGATCCCATCGCGGTACCCTGTAATTGGAGATAAAATCTATCCTGAAACAAGAAATAGTTTTTATGTAAAACCACAGATAGAAGTTCCATAAAGAAGTTAGTTTGTATTACATCATACTCAGATCTCTCTAACACAGAGCGGACCGCTGCCATGCCTGCCTCATGGGGGATGGAAGTATACAGGCTACTTACATCTAAAGCTGCCAATATTGCCTTCTCCTCACCTACATCCAAGGTCTGTAACGACCTCAAAAAGTAGGATGTATCCTTCACATATGACCGCCCCATAGGTACAAATGGTGCTAATACTTTGTCCAAAAATATCGATAAGGGGGAAAGTATCGAATTGACTCCTGCTACAATAGGTCGCCCTGGCGGGGTTTGTAGATTTTTATGCACTTTAGGCAAAGTGTAAAACACAGGAATACACGGAAACTCCTGTGTAAGAAAACCCTTAAGGCCCTCATTGATGATCCCCAAATCCTGATAACGTGACAATATCTCAGATATCAAGCTTGCTATCTCAACTGTCGGATCCTTTTCCAGACACATATACGTATTACCGTCACTCAATTGGCCCAGGATCTCCTGTATATAATATTCCTTGTCTAGAATCACCAAAGCTCCCCCCTTATCAGCAGGTTTGCATATTACTGTATCATCCCCCATAATCGAACACAAAGAGTCCCGTTCAGTTAATGATAAGTTATTATTAAACCGCATAGACCTAAGTCCCTTGGGGTCTTGTACCAAGTGATTAATATCACGAGCTATAAAGCTGATAACGGTCTCAACCGGATGGTTGGAAGTAGGTGGGAGATACTTGCTCTTCTTACGCAAATTAAAGCGTTGCATCGTAAGTGTCTCTGTATGTGCGTGAGCCTCTCCAACACCCTCGTCTTTAAATTGTACCTTAAGTCTCAGTAGTCTATAGAACCGTTGCAGGTCTATATCCAAAGAAAATGTGTCTAGTTTAGCAGAGGGACAAAATGACAGGCCCTTTTGTAACACACACAATTCTGATTGTGACAGTACCTTCTTAGAAATGTTTATCACCAGCGATGTCACTTCCTCCGTGCTGTCTTGCTGGTAGTCCGTGCCTGCCGTGTCTTGCCTGCTCCTGCGGCGTGTGCCTCTGGAACGGCCTCTACGTGCTCCCCGCTGCTGGAGGGAGCACTGTCCTCCCCTAAAAAAGAACGCGAGGAGCCAGACGAATCTGTAGTGCGCTGGGCAACTGATTCACCGGAGCTGCTGCGGCCAATCTCCTGACGCCTTTCTTGGCGTGGTGCACGTGCTGTGCGTGCCTGCGTTCTCTGACTACGGAAGGAAGATGGTGCGCTGTAAGGACTGCCCGGTATCCACCGGTACACGCGTCCGTTCGTGTAATCCTCCGCGTCCCTCAGGAACTTGCCTCTCTTGCGGGCCTCAATCTCTTGTCGGTGCTTTCGCAGAGTCTCGTCTAGCTGAGATTTAATCACAGAAAACTCCTCTTGGCCAGCGGTCTGTGTCAGCTGTGTCTCAAGGGCCTGCACCTGCTCAGACACGGTAATCAGTTCTTTTTGTATGTATTCAATAGTGAGAGTAATAATATCTAGTGAGCACTTATTCAATATATCCTCAAATTTCCTGCAAAACTCCAGGTTTTCAGAGAATAGAGTAGGCCGAAGGTGCACTCTCAGGCCTCTTGGAATCCGCTTTAGTCGATGATATTCTGCCAAAGTGCAGCCATGTAGTTCCAAAGCTGTGAATTTCTTGGATAAACGCTCCAAGTCTCGGCTACGTACCTCTGGATGAGAGGTGTGCAAAAACTCCCTCGAGCCCCTCGCCAGAGTGGCTATGCTCGCCGCCTCCACTTCTGTGTAGGCAAATACATCCGCCTGGGTACTCAATATGGGGGTAGTTTGGGACATGGGTCACAACTCAACACTCAAAATATAATATATACGTACAAAATGGAGTGGAGTGCAGACCCAGTCTGTGACTTAGTCCACAATAGGACAAATTATATATCAAACAAAAAAGTCCAGACCACTTGCTTAATGAAACAAAAAAGGTTTTTTACCAAGCAAGAAATTGCATTGCAACGTTTCGAAGCTCCCGCTTCTTTATCAAGCATACATGATCACAATGACATCACATCCTATATAGGGTCGTGGGCATAGACTCCGCCCACCCTCATGTTAAACAAATTAAGCATAACCCCATAATATCAAAAGGAATCACCCAAAATTAGAAAAATTCTAAAACATTTTTTAACATTTTTTCAAACACTGTTGGCATAATTCTTATATATGTCTGGTTATGCTTCAAATAGATTTTTAGTCACAATTATATAGGAACACCATACAATGGTTTCACTTAAAGTAGAGAAACAATGTAACATATAGGATATGTAATGTCATGACGTCCCAAATTTACCCCTTCCTATAACGATGTATCATACTCATATAAAAGCATGCAGATCATACTCTCTATTGAGTCCCTTTGGATGTAATGTTTGTAATGTATGGATACAAAATTTTTCCCTTTTCTGGAGTTGTAGGAGTCTGTTGCCCCCCCGACGTGGGGGGGCAACTGACTCCAACACAAGAAACCTCAAGGTTGCTACCGAATGTCGTGCTGCATGAAAGTGCGCCGGAACCGGTAACTTCAGTACCTCCTTTCTGATGGTTGATTTGTGCTGGCTAATCCTATCACGGATTGGTTGAATGGTCTCACCTACATAGGCCAACCCACAGGGACACTTCAGCATATATACTACGTATTCAGTGTCACACCTATAATGGTCTTGTATCTCGAATTTCCGAATTTTTCTAATTTTGGGTGATTCCTTTTGATATTATGGGGTTATGCTTGATTTGTTTAACATGAGGGTGGGCGGAGTCTATGCCCATGACCCTATATAGGATGTGATGTCATTGTGATCATGTATGCTTGATAAAGAAGCGGGAGCTTCGAAACGTTGCAATGCAATTTCTTGCTTGGTAAAAAACCTTTTTTGTTTCATTAAGCAAGTGGTCTGGACTTTTTTGTTTGATATATAATTTGTCCTATTGTGGACTAAGTCACAGACTGGGTCTGCACTCCACTCCATTTTGTACGTATATATTATATTTTGAGTGTTGAGTTGTGACCCATGTCCCAAACTACCCCCATATTGAGTACCCAGGCGGATGTATTTGCCTACACAGAAGTGGAGGCGGCGAGCATAGCCACTCTGGCGAGGGGCTCGAGGGAGTTTTTGCACACCTCTCATCCAGAGGTACGTAGCCGAGACTTGGAGCGTTTATCCAAGAAATTCACAGCTTTGGAACTACATGGCTGCACTTTGGCAGAATATCATCGACTAAAGCGGATTCCAAGAGGCCTGAGAGTGCACCTTCGGCCTACTCTATTCTCTGAAAACCTGGAGTTTTGCAGGAAATTTGAGGGTATATTGAATAAGTGCTCACTAGATATTATTACTCTCACTATTGAATACATACAAAAAGAACTGATTACCGTGTCTGAGCAGGTGCAGGCCCTTGAGACACAGCTGACACAGACCGCTGGCCAAGAGGAGTTTTCTGTGATTAAATCTCAGCTAGACGAGACTCTGCGAAAGCACCGACAAGAGATTGAGGCCCGCAAGAGAGGCAAGTTCCTGAGGGACGCGGAGGATTACACGAACGGACGCGTGTACCGGTGGATACCGGGCAGTCCTTACAGCGCACCATCTTCCTTCCGTAGTCAGAGAACGCAGGCACGCACAGCACGTGCACCACGCCAAGAAAGGCGTCAGGAGATTGGCCGCAGCAGCTCCGGTGAATCAGTTGCCCAGCGCACTACAGATTCGTCTGGCTCCTCGCGTTCTTTTTTAGGGGAGGACAGTGCTCCCTCCAGCAGCGGGGAGCACGTAGAGGCCGTTCCAGAGGCACACGCCGCAGGAGCAGGCAAGACACGGCAGGCACGGACTACCAGCAAGACAGCACGGAGGAAGTGACATCGCTGGTGATAAACATTTCTAAGATGGTACTGTCACAATCAGAATTGTGTGTGTTACAAAAGGGCCTGTCATTTTGTCCCTCTGCTAAACTAGACACATTTTCTTTGGATATAGACCTGCAACGGTTCTACTGAGACTTAAGGTACAATTTAAAGACGAGGGTGTTGGAGAGGCTCACGCACATACAGAGACACTTACGATGCAACGCTTTAATTTGCGTAAGAAGAGCAAGTATCTCCCACCTACTTCCAACCATCCGGTTGAGACCGTTATCAGCTTTATAGCTCGTGATATTAATCACTTGATACAAGACCCCAAGGGACTTAGGTCTATGCGGTTTAATAATAACTTATCATTAACTGAACGGGACTCTTTGTGTTCGATTATGGGGGATGATACAGTAATATGCAAACCTGCTGATAAGGGGGGAGCTTTGGTGATTCTAGACAAGGAATATTATATACAGGAGATCCTGGGCCAATTGAGTGACGGTAATACGTATATGTGTCTGGAAAAGGATCCGACAGTTGAGATAGCAAGCTTGATATCTGAGATATTGTCACGTTATCAGGATTTGGGGATCATCAATGAGGGCCTTAAGGGTTTTCTTACACAGGAGTTTCCGTGTATTCCTGTGTTTTACACTTTGCCTAAAGTGCATAAAAATCTACAAACCCCCCCAGGGCGACCTATTGTAGCAGGAGTCAATTCGATACTTTCCCCCTTATCGATATTTTTGGACAAAGTATTAGCACCATTTGTACCTATGGGGCGGTCATATGTGAAGGATACATCCTACTTTTTGAGGTCGTTACAGACCTTGGATGTAGGTGAGGAGAAGGCAATATTGGCAGCTTTAGATGTAAGTAGCCTGTATACTTCCATCCCCCATGAGGCGGGCATGGCAGCGGTCCGCTCTGTGTTAGAGAGATCTGAGTATGATGTAATACAAACTAACTTCTTTATGGAACTTCTATCTGTGGTTTTACATAAAAACTATTTCTTGTTTCAGGATAGATTTTATCTCCAATTACAGGGTACCGCGATGGGATCCAACGTCGCTCCTACGTACGCCAACATTTTCATGAATTATTTTGAAGACACATATGTCTATACACATGAACTATTCCAGAGGCATTGCCTTAAGTGGTGGCGCTATATCGACGATTTGTTGGTAGTATGGAGGGGTGACGATGGATCCCTGTCGGAGTTTAAGTCATACTTGGATACCTGCATTCCAACCATTACATTCACATATGCGTATAGTGAAGAGATGGTGACATTTCTAGATACTACAGTGTACCGGAAAGGAAGACAATTGCACACTGATTTATTTGTTAAACCAACTGATAGGAATAACCTATTACGGTTTGATAGCTCACACCCGAGGGCTAACATCTCCTCTCTCCCCAGGTCGCAACTGTTGCGTGTTAAACGAATAGTTTCGGAGGAAGAGAATCTTACTGAACGTTTGACGGAGATGACAACTAAATTTACACAGAGGGGGTACCGAGTACACTACTTAATCAGGAGGTAGCAAGAGTCAGGGAACTACATCGGGATTCTATTATACAGGAAAAAGTACCAGAGGTGTCGAAGACAAGACGTATACCGTTCGTGCACACGTATCACCCAAGCACACGTAAGATACATCAAATTATTTATAAACACTGGCCCTTATTACAAAAAGCTTACCCAGATATTCTGGAATTTCAAGCACCCCCCCTCTTGTCGTATAAACGCCCGAGGAGTTTGAGGGACAGATTGGTTAAGGCAGATCTAGGCACTGCACGGACCAACCCGCAGAGACTTTTAGCACCTTTGAGAAATGGCATGTACCCGTGTGGTAGATGCAATCAATGCTCCAGTGTCATACGCACAAATGCTTTTACACATCCTCATACAGGGCGGAAATTCGAGATACAAGACCATTATACGTGTGACACTGAATACGTAGTATATATGCTGAAGTGTCCCTGTGGGTTGGCCTATGTAGGTGAGACCATTCAACCAATCCGTGATAGGATTAGCCAGCACAAATCAACCATCAGAAAGGAGGTACTGAAGTTACCGGTTCCGGCGCACTTTCATGCAGCACGACATTCGGTAGCAACCTTGAGGTTCCTTGTGTTGGAGTCAGTTGCCCCCCCACGTCGGGGGGGCAACAGACTCCTACAACTCCAGAAAAGGGAAAAATTTTGGATCCATACATTACAAACATTACATCCAAAGGGACTCAATAGAGAGTATGATCTGCATGCTTTTATATGAGTATGATACATCGTTATAGGAAGGGGTAAATTTGGGACGTCATGACATTACATATCCTATATGTTACATTGTTTCTCTACTTTAAGTGAAACCATTGTATGGTGTTCCTATATAATTGTGACTAAAAATCTATTTGAAGCATAACCAGACATATATAAGAATTATGCCAACAGTGTTTGAAAAAATGTTAAAAATGTTTTAGAATTTTTCTAATTTTGGGTGATTCCTTTTGATATTATGGGGTTATGCTTAATTTGTTTAACATGAGGGTGGGCGGAGTCTATGCCCACGACCCTATATAGGATGTGATGTCATTGTGATCATGTATGCTTGATAAAGAAGCGGGAGCTTCGAAACGTTGCAATGCAATTTCTTGCTTGGTAAAAAACCTTTTTTGTTTCATTAAGCAAGTGGTCTGGACTTTTTTGTTTGATATATAATTTGTCCTATTGTGGACTAAGTCACAGACTGGGTCTGCACTCCACTCCATTTTGTACGTATATATATATATATATATATATATATATATATATATATATATATATATATATATATATATATATATATATATATATATATATATATATATATATATATATATATATATATATATATATATAGTAAAAATGCAGCACTGCAGCCACCAATTGAGCAAATCCCCACAATATATATATAATATAGGTGATCCCACTGGTGTCTAATAAAAGGGCAGCCAAGTTTGGGAGTTTTACTTTGAAAGCAGCTAGTAAGTTGCAGGTAAAACTTAGTCCCTTTGTAAAATGTATAATTAAGCAATTGAATTTTTAATGAATCAGATGAAAATTAAGTGTAGGACTGGCCAGATATGGGATGACTTTGACGTAGTTGGCCAGCTTAAATATATTGCAATATATGGACAAACAATCCCTGTGTTGTTTAAAGGGTAAGGCATTTTTTAGTAGCAGTATGCACAAAATGTCTGTCTTAAATATATTGATAATGGGTTGAGTGCAAAGGACCTCTTGTAGTTGACTATATGTATTTTGTGGTCACACCCTCATTGCACCCCCCCCCTAATGGTTTTAAAAAATGGTGGTGAGCACAACTTTCCCTTGTTTGTTATAGTTATACAGGAGCAGTGACCAGCTCCATGTTGTAGTTCCCACCCTTCCCAGCTATAGTCAGGTGATCCCACTGGTGTCTAATAAAAGGGCAGCCAAGTTTGGGAGTTTTACTTTGAAAGCAGCTAGTAAGTTGCAGGTAAAACTTAGTCCCTTTGTAAAATGTATAATTAAGCAATTGAATTCTTATGAATCAGATGAAAATTAAGCGTAGGACTGGCCAGATATGGGATGACTTTGACGTAGTTGGCCAGCTTAAATATATTGCAATATATGGACAAACAATCCCTGTGTTGTTTAAAGGGTAAGGCATTTTTTAGTAGCAGTATGCACAAAATGTCTCTGTTGAGTGCAAAGGACCTCTTGTAGTTGACTATATGTATTTTGTGGTCACACCCTCATTGCACCCCCGCCTAATGGTTTTAAAAAATAGTGGTGAGCACAACTTTCCCTTGTTTGTTATATATATATATATATATATATATATATATATATATATATAGTGAATAAAGTACCCCTTTTGTAAAATATAGGGATATTATAAGTTACCGAGGAGTTTCATGACCATATAAAAACACGAGGCCGAAGGCCAAGTGTTTTTATACAGGTCATGGAACTCCGAGGTAACTTCTAATATCCTCATATTTTACAACTGGGGGTACTTTATTTATTATAATACACAAATTTCAATGAGTCATGTGACAGAAATGACATCAGAACTCACCGTTTATAACTGATGACATCAGAACTCACCGTTTATAAGGATATAATTTACAGGATATTCATGGCTTTTGTGTATTATATATATACCAGTAAACCCCCGATTCTCTAAAGAATCGTTAATGAAAGAATGGTAACAACAGTGAGGCAGCAAAATGTGATGGGTGCTGATTCACTCTCCATCCCCAGGCAGCAACTGGCGACGCTAATTTGTGGGGATGTAGAGTGAATCTGTGCCTATTGCTTGTTATTACCTATCTGCTATTAGAATTCTTAAATTTTGAGTTTATTGGTAGTAAAGTGTTACTGAAAAATTTCTTTATAAACAACATTTTTTGTGAAAATGTTCTCCTGTCCTTGAATGAGTTCTCCCTGGTGAGCTGTACTTAAAATCTTGACTTTAACATCAGATGAACGCTGCACTCTTGAAAATGCAACATAAAGTTGACCATGACCAAACACAGGCTCAGATAGGTAAATGCCGACTTTATCCAATGTTTGTCCTTGTGATTTGTTGATTGTCATGGCAAATGCAGCCTTAATGGGGAATTGTCATCGTTTAAGTTTAAAAGGTAATTCCTGGTCAGAACTGGTAAGGTCAATTCTGGGAATCAAAATGGTATCACCGCTATGGGATCCTGTAAGCACTTCTGCCTTGATAACATTTTGTCTCATGCTCTTCACAACCAACCGTGTACCGTTACATAAACCTTGCTTAGTGTTAAGGTTTCTTAACAGCATGACTATTGTTCCTACTTTGAGTATTAGATTGTGTTGTGGTAATCCAGCAGGGTTGATAGTGTTTAAATATTCTAATGGGAAATTAAGTTTCTCACTTTCGTCTTCAGAATCAATACAGTCTGTACTCAGAAAGACACAGCTTTGTCCAGGAAGTAATGCAATCACTTGGTTGTTATCATGTCAACATCAATATTTTTTGGAGATAATATAGCCCGTTTTGCTAAAAATGGCCACCCACGCAGGTACGCAACCGGTTCCCCTCCTAGAGTGACGCTAGCGCCGCCATTAGACAAACTTGCAAAGGAGTAGCAAGATGGCCGACGCTTATACAGACTTTAGTGGGCGGATGACAAACTCGCAGAGGAGTAGCAAGATGGCCGACGCTTATACAGACTTTAGTGGGCGGATTTGGCAGTGGGCGGATGACAAAGTCGCAGAGGAGTAGCAAGATGGTGGACGCTTATACAGACTTTCGTGCAGGTACGCAACCGGTTCCCCTAGTGTGACGGTGAGCGCATCTGCCTCCCCGATCCTAACCTGTTCTGATCCTAACCTTCCAGCACATCTGCTAATCGAAGGCCGCATCTATGTCTTTCGGCTGAAGTTGCGCGCGCATCTCATAGATCCTAACCGAAGTTGCGTGCGCATCTGCCTCCCCTCCACTCGGGACATAGATAGGCCTTCGATTAGTATATAGGATATATATATATATATATATATATATATATATATATATATATATATATATATATATATATATATATATAGATATATATATAGATATATATATATAGTCATAAGGAGCGCACAACCACATGTCCATGTATACCATGGGTGCTAGTCAAAAATATATAGTAAAAATGCAGCAAACGACGGCACTCCTAGGAATTTTGACAATACAACAATGGTATGAAGCAAAAGTGAAGGTTTAATAAATCCTACGTTTCGGTTCCTAAACGGAACCTTTGTCAGGGAAAACTGGTTTTAGGGAGCCTGATCTCTCCTCTCAGTGCTTCCACCTTCTCACTGTTCTGAATTGTAACACTCCTTTTACTATTCAGTCAGCTGAACATGCTCCTGGCATAAAATCCGTAATGGACCTAGGAATGGAAGCTTCATCCCACCCAATGCTCTACAAAGCCTCCGGACTCCAGGACCCAGACCAGAAATTCAATATAACTCGGAGAAAACCCATAAGCTGGTTTTCTCCCTATATCTATTCCCTGGAGCTCCTCACCATGTATAGGTAAGAAACCTAGGTGAAATATAGACACCATCTATAACTTTTCCAGCTGGTGTCTCACTATATATATATATATATATATATATATATATATATATATATATATATATATATATATATATATATATATATATATATATATATATATATATATATATATATATATATATATATATATATATATATATAAGAAGCAAATCTGGTGCACAGCGATAACAAGAGAGAAAAATGCCTGTGTGCTGGTCAAATGTCCATGGATATATAGATAGATAGAGATATATATATATATATATATATATATATATATATATATATATATATATATATATATATATATATATATAAATATATATAGATATATATTCCGTATGGGTGGCACACCACTTTAAAGTGGACCTGTCACCCAGACATAAATAGCTGGATAATAAAAGTCCTTTTCAAATTAAACATAAAATCCAAATAATTTTTTTATTAAAGTGTTCATAGATGTTATAAACGCATTTAAAAATCTCACCTGTCAATCAAATATTGCCTGCCCCATCACTATGTCTTAGGCATAGAGGCGGGGCAGACAATTACATGAATTTTCCATTCAGCACTTCCTAGATATCACTGCTCTCCCCACGTTTCCCCAGTTCTCTTAACCATTTAATTGTGTAGCCAGTGCATAGGGATGGACATCAGGTCCCCATTCTGGTGCACAAACAAGATTCTGAGATGATCATGACACAAACAGGGGGGAGGAGCCGAGCAGGCAGCATGGCGGAATGAGCTCGGAGTGAGCCCAGAGTCTGTGGTATTTTACCCGACCCCGCTGAAGAAATAAACATAGCCGGCAAAAGGAGAGAGGGAATATACCTCTGGGCGATAAGCGAGCCGAGGAGTGGAACTGTCATAGACAGCAGCCGCCAATGATCCGGCGCACCGCTTCAGCGCGACTGTAGCTAGAAGACGGAGTGAGGCGGTGAGTGCGGCGGGAGCCATTGGAAGCCGCCAGAGGCCGCAGGGACGAATCGGCTGAGGACGCGGAGTTCCAGGTCAGAGTGACCGGGGCGGCTGGGCATAGGCTCGTAGGAGAGCCACGAGGTGAGGAGGCCTCGCAGAGCAGCAGAGGCAGCTCGCATTAACCGGAGCGGTGGGGGACAGCCTGGAGGGGGAAAGGAATAGGATTTAACCCCTTGACTGCTAGCTGGCTGGAGGGATGTGAGGACTGAGAGGTGGAGACGGTTGGGACTGTGGGGTAGAAGAGCCCTGTGTTGTTAAGCTGTGGAGGAGAAGAGTGTCCAAGAAGGGGACTGCTTTGCATTTGCCACAACTCCAGACACAGATTCTGATACATTTGATAGAGGGAGATGTTCACCAGTAACAAATATAGGTACAAATAACAGAAATAAGTACCAGCACAAGACACCTCATATTTATACCCATATTCATACCCACACTGCAAGTAATTGCCACTAACCTCCAGTCCTACTACATATCTAGACACACATCGCCGATACTGCCCTACCTGCCTGAGGCAACAGAAATTCAGCTATTGCTGTCATCTGGAGCTGTGTCCCCCAGTGTGAGAGACATGGGGAGGTCTCAGAAAAGTGGCAGTGAGACAAAAGAGAAAATAATAGACAGAATCAAAGATAAAGAGAACCCCACCTCGCGTAACATACAGGCAACCCCTCGGGATATCGCTCCAATGTTCCGTCGAAATAGTACTGGCATCTAAGAAATCGGTGGGAAGAGGGGCGAGAAGGGAGACTCTGGAAAGAGAATGAGAGGACTCAATCTTTATGCACACTTAGCAAAACTACCTTCGAAATTGGAAATAAAAGAAATGCTACAAGAAGTAACAACATCCATAAGAGAAGATATTCAAGGCTTAAAAAAAGAGTTTGCAGATATGGTGGTTCGAACGGAGGAAGTGGAGCGGGAAACAGTTAATCTACAACAAAACCAAAAGGCCTTACATGGGAAGCTGCAGCAGCAGGAAAACATGATCTCAGATTTAATGAGACAGATGGAAGACCAAGAGAATCGTAGCAGAAGAAAAAATATAAGAATTAGAGGAGTCCCAGAGACTATATTAAAAGAAGATATAAATACTTTCCTTCAACAAATATTTAATAATATTTTAAATAAAGAAAAAGGGAAAGAGAAGGTGATTGAAATACAGATTGAAAGAGCACACCGGCTACAGAAGCCAAAGATGGTCCCTCCAGAAGCACCCAAAGATATTTTGTGTCGACTACAAAGCTATGCTGTTAAAGAGGAGATACTGCAAAAAGCTGAAGAAGTAGACAATATAATATATGAGGATAAGACACAAATCTTTTTTCAAGACATTTCAAAAACCACATTGAGGAAAAGTAAAGCGCTGAAACCATTGACGGACTTGCTGAGAGAGAAAAAGATACTATATAGATGGGGCTTCCCATTCTCATTATCGGTACATAAAGAAGGGATATCTGCAATATTTCGATCGGAGAAATATTTAGAAAACTTCCTAAAGAAGCTACATCTACCAAAGATAGAGATACCAGATTGGCCAGAAGAGTACAGAATTAAAGCGGATCTAATGTTGGAGCAGGAGCAAGAGTGGCTAGAGAGTGGAGCCACAAAAAACATTACCGCAAAGAAAGGAAAAGCAAAGGCGAATTAAAAGAGAAAGGAAAGGAGTCATTAGGTTGATACAAGAGACAAGAAGGACTAAAAGTTAAACAAAAGTTTCCAGGGACACTGGTTGACAGAAGCCTGGAAAAGGGTACATTAACCCAAGGATGGGTAACATACAAATATAATTTTTGTTTAATTAAAGTTTTTGTATAATACAAAGGGCTATTTTGGTTAAAACTAAGAAATTGTATACTTAGTAATACAGGAGGAGATGGGGGGAAAAAAAAAAAAAGGGATTGAACATAATCTAGAAAGAAGCATAAGGGTTGGGGGGGCCCAGAAGTAGCTCAAAAGAAGACCTGAGAAACCCTTGTTGTTTAATCCACCTCCATACCCCCAAAAGAGTGGCATGGCCACTTTAGCCGTAGTTAACACCTCACAGCCCCTGGGTGGATCGCATAAGAGGCTGGGACGGCTGGTATTTTTTTTTTCTGTATTTTTTCCTTTTTTGTTGATGTTTTTTGTCCTTGACATGGAATGCATTTTGTACGCACTCTGTGTTATTTTGTTCCTGTTTATTACTTACTGTTTAAGTTTATTTGTTCGAGATATGGGTGAAATTAAAGTCTGGACTATACAAGTGGTTCACGTATATATATATATATATATATACTGTATTCATTTGGAAGCCAAGGTTAACAGAAAGCCATTAAGGGGAAGAGATATAAAATAAATATGGAGTGTAATATACTATCAATTAACGTAAATGGGATCAATGAGCCAGTAAAAAGAGCGAAAGTGTTCCACGAATGTAAGAAAAATAAAGCGCAAATAGTTATGCTACAAGAGACACATTTTAAAAAAAATCACAATCCCAGTTTTAAGTATACTCAAGTATTTATGAGTAACAACCCAATTAAGAAAGCAACGGGAGTCATGACCTTAATCCATAAAGACTTGCCATTTGATATGGTGGATTGTAAGATAGATAAAGAGGGTCGATACTTATTAGTGAAAGGTAAAATAGTTAACCAGTTATGCACAATTGCGAACGTATATGGCCCCAACACACATCAGAATAAATTTTTCCAACAATTTTTTCACAAGTTAGAACTATACAGTGAAAGCTTAATAATAGTGAGTGGAGACTTCAACGTCACATTAAACCCATTAATAGATTCATCCACGGGTAGAACATACATGTCGTATAGGAATCTGAAAGGCATAAAAAGAAATTTGGCAGAAGCCCATATGGTAGATATATGGAGGGCCCTGAATCCGGAGAAAAAAAGACTTCACACACTTCTCTGAACAACACCAGGTTTATTCAAGAATAGATTACATTATGATTTCACAACAGTGGGCACATTTATTCCAACAGGCAAACATAGGCACAATAACTGTGTCAGACCACGCACCAGTAACTGAAATATTTAATTCCAGGAGTAAGCAAAGCGCAATTTGTTTTCTACATGGTTTGTACATTTGGTGTATTTGGAAGCAATAGTAGCTATTCGGGTCCATTGCGTCAATGGGAGATCAATGTTGAGGTCCTGTTCCCATCTTTGAATGTGCAACGGTTTGGTTGGCCCTAGGCCACACATAATAGCTTGGTATACTTTGGACAGCCCTTTTCGACACCCAGCATTGCGAAAACATATGCGTTCAAAGGGCGTGGGTAGTCTGGATAGGCTTTCCATGTGGGAGTTCAGGAAATGTCTAATCTGTAGATATTTGTAGAAATCGTGTTTAGGGAGATTAAATTTAGTTTGTAAAGTCTCATACGTATTCAGACCTTCATCCAGAAATAGTTGTGCTATACTTGTAATTCCAAGTGTTTCCCAATTGGCCAGAGAGATATCAGGGATTTCAGATTCTAGCATCCTGATAGGAGAGTGTTTTGTTGGAAATGTATGAATGTGCTCAACCCTCTTCATTGAAGTCCAAATTTTTAAAGCCGTCGAAGTGGTATGGTAGAGTGAGCTGGGTTCTGTTTTGTGTAAGGGAGATTTGGACCACATTAATTGTTGCAGCGTACGTGGATGGATCTGTTCTTGTTCTATTTCTAGCCATTGTTTGCAATTGACCGGGAGGTTCCATAGGGTGAGTTGTTCTAAGATAGTGGCTTTGTAATAGTAATCTATGCTTGGAACACCAAAACCCCCTTCTTTCTGGCTTAGTTGCATTAGACTTCACTTGATTCTAGGCTTTGTCCCTCCCCATACAAACGTATCTATAGTGTTTTGTGACTGCTGGAGAAAGGATTTTGGCACCATGATTGGGAGAGTCCAGAAAAGGTACAGGAACATCATCTTGACTGCGGCAATTCTTCCCAACCAGGAGATATAAAGAGTCCACTTTTCTAGTTGCGTCTGGGTTGCTCTCAAAAGTTTTGGATAGTTACTACTGTATGTTTTCGCCACTGTATTACCTAGGTAGGATATCGTATCTTTCCTCCATTGGAATGGGTATAATTTCTGCACTGCTTTCCTGTCATTCGTTGCGACATGTAATAGGAGGGCTTGTGTCTTGTTTACGTTGAGCTTGTAATAGGACACTTGGCTATATTCATTCAATATCTGAGTGAGCCTTGACAGTGATGTCTCTGGATTGGTAAGCGTTAACATGATATCGTCCGCAAAAAGCGCTACTTTATGGTCTGAGTGGGCGCAGGTGATACCCGTGATGTCTGGTGAATCTTGAATTGTTTTTGCTAGTGGCTCCAGGATCAAGTTAAATATTAGCGGGGAGAGGGGACAGCCTTGTCTCGTCCCATTTGTGATACAGAAGGGTCGTGAGAGAAAGCCCATGTTGGTAACCTGCGCTGTTGGCGTGGAATAGAGCACCAGGATAGCCTGTAAGATCTGCCCTCTAAATCCAAAAGCCTGAAGGGTTTCTTCCAGATATAGCCAGTGGACTCTGTCAAATGCCTTCTCGGCGTCCAGAGCTAGCAGGAGTGTAGGTGTATGGTAACATGTGTTTTTTTCAATCAGAGAGATGAGTTTTCTAGTGTTGTCTGCACCGTGTCGCCCCGAGGTGAAGCCAGATTGATCCTTATGGACAATTTCAGGCAGGATTCCCTTCAGCCTATTGGCAATAACTTTGGCATACAGTTTGGTGTCACTGTTTAACAATGAGATGGGCTGAAAATTAGGGCATTGGTTTGGGGTTTTACCAGGTTTGGGGATAGTTGATATCGTAGCTCTCAGCATCTCTTCTGGTATTTCGCCGTGCTGTTGTATGTAGTTGAAGAGACGGGTCAGTTGAGGGACCAGTATAGATTGGAAAGCTTTATAATAGGCAGCGGACAGACCGTCCGGTCCTGGGGCCTTCCATATCGGAGTCGAGTTGATCGCTTTCTGGATTTCTTCAGGTTGGATAGGCGTGTTTAGGAGATCTAACTGCGTTGAAGAGATTTGATTTGACAGAAAGTCAGCGATACTCTGTTGTATCGGTTGAGGAGTATTGGCGTCTCGCTGCAAATTGTAAAGAGTAGCATAGTAGTCCGCAAATTTATTTGCTATGGCTTTGGGATTCGTAATTTTCCCCCCATCCTTGCTCTTCAAGTGGTCAATAGCTTGGTTTACTTGTCTTTGTTTCAGTACGTTTGCTAGTAACTTTGAGGCTTTATTGCCTTTCGTGTAATGGGCGAGGCGTAGTCGTTGGAGGTGGTATTGCATTTTGAATAGGTCTATTTCACATAGCTGATTCTTCACGTCTCTAATGCGTTTTGTCGTTAGTTTGTTAGGGTGAGCTTTATTTTGCAGTTCAAGGTCTTGCAGTTGTTTTGTTAGTACTTGCCTGTTGTTTTCACGTTGTTTTTTAAGCAGTGAACCATATTTAATAAGTTGACCTCAGAGCACTGGCTTATGTGCACACCAAACTGTAGGAGTCGGGACCTCGCCATTATCATTAAGGGTGAAGTATTCCTGTAGTAGTTGGTTGCTTTTGGGCTATTTCTCCATTTAGTAGCAGTGATTCATTAAGTCGCCAGTGTGAAGTGAACGGTGCCGATTTGTGGAAGTTACTTTTCCAGATTACTGGGGCGTGATCCATCCATGTCATCAAACCAATTTGTATCTCTTCAGTAGCTTGCAGAGTGTCCTTGTCCGTAAATATATAGTCTAGTCTAGAGTATCTGGTATGCGAGTGCGAGTAATGTGTATAGTCTCTTTCCGTAGGGTGGGACGATCTCCAGGTATCAAATAGATTATGCTTTTTCAAAAGGTTTTTCAAATTGAGTGCATGAGTAAGTACTTCTCTTCTAGGAGTGTGGTCAGTTTCAAAACTGGTGTCTAATTCCTGTATTAGTGGCACATTAAAATCACCCACTACTATTATCTTGCCTTGTTTCAGTTTGTCCAGTGACCTAAAGAAGGTGCGGTAGAAATAGGATTGCTTCACATTTGGGGCATAGACAGATGCCACAGTGTATATTTGGTCTTGTAGTTCAATTGTGACAATAAGTTATCTGCCTTGCGGGTCTGTCAGTTGTTTAAGCACACGGGGTGTGATGGTAGAGTGGAACCAAATTGCTACCCCTCTTTTCTTCACTGAGCTGTTCGCATAAAGTTGCAGTGGGAAATCTTTGAATGCTAATCTATTAGGTTGTTCATTAGTGAGATGGGTTTCCTGGAGGCACAATATGGAAGCCTTAGACTGTTTAGCTCAAAGTAGAAGGTGGGACCTTTTGTTCGGGCTATTGAGCCCGTTAACATTTAACGTGGTAACAGCGATCGCCATTTGTATGTGGTGTGGGCGTGGTGCTGTGGTTTGGTACTCACTGTTAGATGCTGCATAGAGTTCGATGTTTGAGGCCTCAGGAGTGGTGGTTGGGCTGTAGTTTCAGCTGTTTCCGCACCTGTCTTCGGCACATTCCTACTAAGGGTCATCAAATCTTGGCCAGGATTGGGGGGGGGGGGAAGTAGGGAAAGAGAAAGATAGAAAAGGTAGGAGAAAAAAAGAACTTTTTTTTTTTTAAATCATTTTTATTGTTTTCAACAAACATGTCAAATACAGAAATAAAAAGCAATAATAAAAAAAAAAAATATATCAAGCAGTCGTGGGTTAAATCAATAAGCATTAAAATGCCTCCCAACAGTCTGACAAGCACAGAAATCACAACACTACAAATTCAAGCAGTAGAAGGTTGCAAAGGACAAGTTACAGTTTAGCCGGTTCAGGGGTTACAATCTTTGTACATTGGAGAGTCCAACCAGGGTCGCCATACAAGTTCAAATTTGCCCGGGTTTTCCCTCTGCATGTACACCAGTTGAGCCAATGTGAGATGTTCCTGTACCAGATTTGTCCACATTGCTATAAGAGGGGGTTCCCCTGCAAGCCATTTTAGAGCAATAAATTTTCGGGCAAGAAATAGTGTTTCCCGTAAAAGAGTAAGCATAGAATGTGACCTAGTGAGATGTGATACTATTCCCAGCAAGCATAAGCGAGGTGTAGCAGTAACCTGCAGCTCAGTGATTTCGGTGAGAGTTTCACAAACATGAACCCAGAATAGTGCTACAGTAGGACAAGCCCAGAGCAAGTGAAAAAATTTGCACCAGGCAATTGACATTTCGGACAGCAATCATCCGGTCTTAATTTCGCTTTATACAGACGAGTAGGGGTAACGTATGCCTGATGTAAGATAAGTATTTGTGAGAATCTACTCCTAACATTAAATGACACTAGGCTAGGGGCTTCCAGTGCCTCCTCCCAATCCTCATCCTCCAAATCAGGAACAGCATTGCTGGGCGTGTGCTTCTTATTCTTAAGGAGAACGGAATAAATCCAAGCCAAAGGATGAGTTCTACATATAGTGACCAGGTAGTCCAATATATTTTCAACCGGTGATTTAACAATGTTAACAGGTGAGACTGGCCATTGCGCCTTGATTGCATGATTAAGCTGGTAGTAGTGCAACCATGCCTTAGATGTAACCCCATAATCAGCCTGCAGTTGTGGAAAGGATTTAAATACTCCCTCAATAAACAAATCATCTATTATTTGGAGACCTTGCGGGTGCCAGTATTCCTGTAATGTGGAAGTGTTCAGATGGGGAAGCCGCTCATTTTCCCACAGAGAGGTATTGGGTGAAATCCCTTGGTACTGTATAAGTGTATGTGACACCTGCCATACTTTGAGGAGTGTTTTAATGATTGGGAGCAGAAGGGCAAAATTGTTTGCTGCTTCCAGAAATATCAGCAGAGGGAATGCCTCGTTACCCCAGCAAGTGCGTAATATTTTATAGGAAGCATCCGTCAGATCCCCCCTGATCCAAGGTAAAAAATGTTGTAATTGCGAGGCCAAATAGTAGGACCTCCACTCAGGTAGAGCTAAGCCTCCCTCCATAGTGGAGAGTTGTAGTACAGTGTATGCCAGCCTACTACGCTTGCCTGCCCAAATAAAAGCTTTAGTCTCAGAATCTAGGCGGGCAAAAATCTTTTTGGGTATATAAATTGGGGAGTTCGCAAATATGTACAAAAGCTGGGGAAGGAAAATCATTTTACAAATGGCTATCCTGCCCGGTGGTGACAGAGGAAGGGATCTCCATGCCTTCATTTGACTACCAATTCTGGAAAGCACCGGGTCTAGGTTATCTTTTAGGTAGTGGGTTTGTTTTTTCGCAAAGCGAATGCCTAAATACTGAAAGCTGTCTACCCATTGCAAGGGTTGATTGGGCATTTGGTAATGAGGGGCAGAGGCATCCAATGGAAATATATGGGACTAACTCCAATTAATCAACAAACCAGAAAAAGTGCCATAGGTGTTGATGACATGCAACAACTGCTGGGTCGGCTAAAAACAACAACATATCATCAGCATAGAGTGCAATTTTCTCTTCTATGCCATTATACTTGCAGCCCACAATGTTCGCGTCCGTCCTAATTATAATAGCCAACACCTCTATAGCTAGGGCAAACAGACCCGGGGACATTGGACAACCCTGCCTCGTGCCCCTTTCAAGCAGGAAGGGTTCTGAAACTCGGTTATTCGTGCATAACCTAGCTTTTGGGCTGTTATAGAGCAATTGTACCCAGGATATAAACTGCTGTCCAAATCCAAATCTATTAAGAGTCTCCCACAGAAATTCCCATTCAATCGAATCGAATGCCTTTGCAGCATCCAAAGACAGGACAACTCTTTTTCCAGCATTCACGTGAGGCATTTGTAAATTTGCGTAAAGTCTTCGGATATTTATAGTGGTCGCCCTGCCCGGCATGAACCCTGTCTGGTCCCCATGTACTAATGTAAGAATAACCTTATTAAGTCTGAGGGCCAGAATTTTTGCCAATATTTTTATATCACAGTTTAACAGAGATATTGGACGATAAGATTCACATTGTGTGGAATCCTTCCCTTTTTTAGGAATCAATACTATAAGGGCCTCCGTCATGGATTGAGGCAAGGAGGTGGTAGACAAAGCATAATCATAACAACCTTTCAGTCTAACTATCATATTTTCTTTATATTGCTTATATACCTCTATGGGGATCCCATCAGTACCCGGTGCTTTACCAGAAGAGAATGTACCTATCGCATCTTCAATTTCCTGTTCAGTTATTGCACTGTCTAGAAGGTCTCTATCTGTAGTCGACAAAGTGGGGAAGCACACCCCATCCAAATAAGTGTGGAGTTCTGATTCCGAATATGATACCTTGGACGCATAGGCATCCGAGAAATAAGTTCGAAATGTGTCGTTAATTTCCTGAGTATCAGTCACCTGGACACCATCCCGTTTACAAATACTCAAAATTGCTGTAGATGGCGAAATCTCCCTGCACAGCAATGCCAAAAGGTGTCCAGTTTTGTCCCCAAACTGAGCAACTTTATGTTTAGTGTATAATATACTTTTATGTGCTTGCTGTCTCAAACACTCCTGATATTCCCGAGTTTTAAGTAACCAAGTGTCCCGATTCTCATTGGTGGGGTGTTGAGTATATAGTGATTCAGCAGCGGCCAAACTTGTTTCGAGAGCAGCGATCTTTTCTACCCTTTTCTTTTCCCAGGTACTGACTCTGGACTTAACCAAACCCCTCAAGTAAGCTTTCATTGCATCCCACTCACTAGAGGGAGAAACCGTGTGCTCGTTAAATGACCAATAGTCTATCGCTTGGGGTAGCCCGTGGCCACGTCTGGGAGTTTAAGCCAATAAGGCTGCATTCTCCATGGTTTGTTGGACTGTGAAATCATAGATACGGCCAGAGAGAGGGGGGAGTGATCAGATATCCCACGGGGTAAGATTTGCACGTGTCGCGTGAGCTGAAGGATATCTGAAGACACCAGAGCCAGATCAATTCGGGACATGGCGCTATGTGTAGCTGAGTAACAGGTGTACTGTATCATGGTCGGGTGTTTGGCCCTCCAGACATCCACCAGCCCGAGCGCTGCTAAAAATTGTTGAAAACGCTGGGAAAACCGTGAACCTGTCATTGAAGTGGTAGAAAGCTTATCCAAGTTAGCATCTAAAACACAGTTAAAATCCCCCATACAAATTACCGGGAGAGTAGGAAATTTAGATAGCGGTGCAAAACATTCTGCCAGTAGTTCCAGAGTAAACGGAGGGGGCAGGTACATCCCCACTATTAGCAACTCAGTATTCTCTATTTTGCCATGCACATAGACAAATCTACCTTTAGGGTCAGTTTTGACTGCAACCGGTTGGAATGCCAGCCCCCTTCTAAACATTATAAATACCCCTCTTGCATAGTTTGAGTAACACGCATGATATGTACTACTGAGCCAGGAACGTCTGAGAGACAGAAGTTTGTCATGTGTCATATGTGTTTCCTGAAGTATTACGATATCATGTGGGTGTTTCTTTAAAAAATTGAACACTAATGATCGTTTGATTTTATCCCGTAAGCCCCTCACATTCCAGCTAAGAAATTGCAACTTATTCGCCATAGTGATATTCAAGTCCCGAGTATTTCAGGAGATCAAGTAATTCTGTCATGTCAGATCTGGCATATTGTGAAAAAAAATTGGTCAACCCACATTTGGAACGTTTACTGTAAACATAAAACAATACCCACCTAACTAAACTACCCTTCTGCCCTCCCTGCTTTAAACCCATATCCCCTACTTGCCTGGGGAAGTAGGGGATATTTACTCTATATAGCCTGGGGAAATTCCAGGACCGAGCCTATAGCTCAAACGTGAACAGCAGTGAAGTGCAAGGGTAAAGTCTAGGGATGCACCGAATCCACTATTTTGGATTCGGCCGAACCCCCGAATCCTTCGTGAAAGATTCGGCCGAATACCGAACCGAATCCGAACCCTAATTTGCATATGCAAATTAGGGGTTGAAAGGGGAAAATATTTTTTACTGCCTTGTTTTGTGACAAAAAGTCACGCAATTTCCCTCCCCGCCCCTAATTTGCATATGCAAATTAGGATTCGGATTCGGTTCGGCCGGGCAGAAGGATTCGGCCGAATCCGAATCCTGCTGAAAAAGGCCGAATCCTGGCCGAATCCCGAACCGAATCCTGGATTCGGTGCATCCCTAGTAAAGTCAAATGAACAGTTCAATACTTTTAAACATACCGCTCCCAGAAGCATGTGCCATAGTTGTGGAGCTCTTGACGCTCCCCAAAGTAAGTCCAAACCTGTAAACGGAAATATTGTGGTAATATGTCCAACAAACCACTAAAGGGAAAATATCCGCAACATTGCGAAAAATAATAGAAGTCACTCCTAGTCACTCTGACCAGATGAAGCTCCAGTGTGTCTGCGAAGATCAG